>NW_007254021.1:26264-38396 GCF_000164805.1 Carlito syrichta | reverse complement strand
TTGCAGGAGGTTGATATTTAGAGTTTTTAGGAATTGCCACACTGCTTTCCACAGAGGTTGCACTAGTTTACACTCCCACCAACAGTGTAGAAGTGTTCCCTTTTCACCACACCCTCTCCAGCAACTGTTATTTTTTGAGTTATTGATCATTGCCATTCAGTCTCTGTTATCATTGATCATACTTATGTCAAAGGAACAGGCACCTATGGTGGCAGAAATACAATATATTTCTGTCTAGGGCTATACAAGCTCTTTGGATATTTGTTCTAATATAATCTGAAAGAATCTGGACTAGATATTTATTTTGCAGAGCATTACTCTGGTCCACAGTATTGATGATATCATATTAATTAGACCAGATAAGCAATAAATGCCAAATATGTCATTAGTAAGACACTTTCTAAGGAAGATGCAGATAAAGCCTATGTAGATTCAGGGGCTCATTGAACATCAATACATTTTTCAGAAATTAGTGGTCTGTCATTACATTATTTGCAAAGTAAAGGGCAGATGATCATATTTCATACTACCCAACATGAACAAGAAAGAATAGTGGCTGGTAGGCTGCTTTGGGTTTTGAAGACAGCATGTTCTATACCTTTAAAAACTGATTTGACCTCTATATCAAAGGAAAAAGGGCTGCCAACTTAGTGGAGACCAGAGAAGAAAGGAACTATGCAGCAGGTCTAGGCTGTAGTGAAAGCAGACCTGCACTACATAAAGCAGACTTTATGATATTAGAGTTGTCATGCTGAGAAAGTATATTGTTTTTATGGTAAACCTCAATGGGAGAGTAACAATGAATACCTCAAATATTCTGGATCATGGCCATGCCATCTGATGCAGAGAATTATATTTTCACAGAAAAAAAACAAACGACTGACAACCTGTTGTTCTTTGGTAGAGACAAAGCAATTGATCATGGGACACCAAGTAATCATGTATCCAGAACTGGCAATCATGAGCTGAATTCCATGAGACCAAACAAATCAGTAAGGACAGGCAAAGCCATCAACAATCCATCATGATATGGAAATAGTTTGTCAAAATGAACATGAGCAGAATCAAAGGGCATGAGCAAGCTGTCATGTCGTTGACCACTATTGTATTAGTGCTTCTCCCTCAGATCATATGATCATGAACATATTGGGGGTCCAATCTTACAGAAGAGAAAAAAGCTTCAATTTTATTTGCAGGTAGTTCAGCTTGGTACATGAGTGAAAAAAAGAAATTATTAGCAGCTGAATTAGACCCCTAAATAGGAATATCCTTGAAAGATAAAGGGAGAGAAAATTATCCCAAAGAACAGAGCTTCAGGCCATTCACCTAGTCATCAATTTTGTATGGAAGTGGCCTGGACCACTGAACTGTTGGGCGATGGTGAATGTTCTGGAAAATTAAGGACCTAAAAGGGGAGATATGGGAAAATTGCATACAAGGAATTCTGGGATAGAGGTAAGTGATGGAAGTATAGAAATTAGAAAAAAAGTGTGAAGATCTTTGTAAGACATATTAACATCCACCAGAGGTTATACACCACAGAAGGGGAACTAAACGAAAAACTATACAGACTGATTCAGCCAGCAGATGTCTACCAGCCACTGTTGCCAGTGATCACAGTTGTGTCACAGGAACAGACACCTATGGTGGCAGAAATGCAAGGTAAACTTACAGCATGGGCTCTTGTCCATCATAGCTAATCTTGTTACTGCTATTGTGAAATGTCTGGCATATCAGCAACAAAGCCCAATGCTGAGCATTATTCCTTAAGGAGACCAGTCAGCCACTTAGCCACTTAGTCACTTAGCCACTCTTACATCCTGAAAGGAGCTTAATGCCATCTTGGTAGGAGTTAACACTTATTGCAGGTATATTTTTGCCTTTCCTACCTGTAGAGCCTCAGCCAACACCACATCCAAGGGCTTATAGAATGTTTGGTCCACTATTATGAGATTCCATATAGTCATATCAGACAAGGGTATCCATTTTGCAGCAAACAAGGCACAGCAGTGAGATCACAACTATGAGATGCACTGGACCATCACATTCATCCAGAACCTGCAACTCCAGAGAGAGTTGAAATGGTCAGCTAAAGGCATATTTGAGCCAACTTTTTGAAGACAATAATTTGAGAGAATGAGATGTCATCCTTCAGGATGCAGTATACACACTAAAGCAATGGCCATTATGTGGTGCTGTTTCTTCAACAGATAGAATGCATATTTAGAAACCAAGGGGGTGGAAGCACAAGTGGTCTCACTTACCAGTGATCCAATTGGGGAATTTGTGCTTTCTGTCATCCCATCCATGGACTCAGAGAGACTATGATCACCAAAGGAAGGCACACTAAGAGTCCATTTGAACTACAAACTGTTTTTTGCCCAAACACTTGCTAAGAGACAGCAGACAAAAAAGGAATCAACATCCTGGTGAAGAGCAATTGATTCTGACCATCAGGAAGTAGGTAAGATAGCTATTACATAGTGATATCAGGGAGGAATACATTTATAGCCACATGATACATTTGGATGTCTTCACTGCCCAGATGACACCCTCTAGACTGAAAGACGTCTCAGTTATGGAAAAGAGTGTCAGTTTTCATCTTCTTGAGAATTTATTTGGTTGAAGAGAGCCACCTCAACCACGTTCATGCTTCTCAGGGAAACTTAAACTCAGAGCTGGTCTACATGAAGGTTTTAAGACTCCGTTCCTGCATATCTCAAAATAGTAAGAGCCATCTACAATAAACCCACATCCAGCATATTGCTAAGTGGACAGAAACTATAAACATTTCCCCTGAAAACCAGAGCAAGACAAGACTGCCCACTCTCACCTCTCTTGTTCAACATTGTGTTGGAAGTCCTAGCTAGAGCAATTAAACAAGAAAAGGAAATCAGGGATAATCCAAATAGGAAAATAGGAAGTCAAGTTATCCTTCTTTGCAGAAGATATGCTCTTATACCTCAAAAACCTAAGAGGATCTGTCAAAAACCTGCTTACATTGATAAAGGACTTTGGCAAAGTCTCAGGTTACAAAATCAATGTGCAAAAGATAATTGCATTCTTATACATCAACGGCAAGCAGGCAAAGAACCAAGTAAAAAGTGCAATCCCATTCACAGTAGCCACAAAAAAAAAAAAAAAAGAAATACTGTGGCATCTTCCTAACCAGAGAAGTGAAAGATCTTTACAATAACAACTATAAAACACTGCTCAAATAAATCCAAGAAGACACAAACGAATGGAAAAATATTTCATGCTCATGGATAGGAAGAATCAACATTGCTAAGATGTCCATCCTACCAAAGGCAATCTACAGATTCAATGTAATACCCTTTAAATTACCAACATCATTCTTCTCAGACCTGGAGTGACAATACAGAAATTCATATGGAAACATAATCACAAATAGTCAAAATAATCCTTAGCAAAAGAAACAAAGCAGGAAGTGCCACACTTCCAGACTTCAATCTTTACTGTAAGGCTAGAGTAATGAAAATAGCCTGGTATTGGCACAAGAACAGGCATACAGACTAATGAAACAGGATAGAGATTCCAGAAGCAAAACCTCAATTTCTCAACCAACTCATCTTTGACAAAGCCTCCAACAATAAACACTGGGGAGAGGATGACCTGTTCAGTAAATGGTGCTGGGTAAACTGGTTGATCTCATGCAGAAGATTGAAACAGGGCTCCTACCTATCACCATACACAAAAATCAACTCTAAATGGATCAAAGACCTAGATGTAAAACCACAAACTATAAGAGCCTTAGAAAATGCAAGAGACACCCTTATGGAAATTGGAACTGCCAACCAATTCCTGATCAAAACCCCAAGAGTTCATGCCATAAGAGATAAGATAGACAAGTGGGACCTCGTCAAACTGACAAGCTTCTACAAAGCAAAAGAAACCATTAAGAAAGCAGAGAGACAGCCCATAGAATGGGAAAAAATATTTGCCAACTATACATCTGAGAAGGGCCTACCATTCAGGATCTACAAGGAACGCAAATGTGCTAAAATGAAAAGAAAAATAGCCCCATTAAAAAGTGGGCAAAACACATGAATAAACATTACTCAAAAGAAGATATATGGGCAGTCAACAGACACATGAAAAAATGCTCAGCTTCACTAATCACCAGAGAAATGCAAATCAAAACCACATTGAGATACCACCTAACCCCAATAAGAATGACCGTCATTAATAAAACAAACAACAGATGCTGGTGAGGATGCAGAGTAAAAGAAATGCTTCTATGCTGCTGGTGAGAATGCAAACTAGTGCAACCTCTTTGGAACACAGTGTGGTGATTTCTGAAAGAACTAGAAATTGACCTTCCATATGACCCAGAAATTCCCCTACTGGGAATATTCGGAGGAAATCAAAGCATTCTCCAAAAAAAGATACCTGCACACTCATATTTATTGCAGCATTATTCACAATAGCAAAAACATGAAACCAACCATACAGCCCATCAAATCTGAACAGGATAAAGTGATACATATACACAGTGGAATGTTATGCAGCCATAAAGAAGGGCAAACATATGTACTTCACAGCAACTTGAAAAGATTTAGAGTCTATCATACTCAGTGATCTATCACAGAAACAAAGAACAGAATACCATATGTTCTCACTCATATGCAGACCCTGAACATTTACCATAATAACTATAAGAAAGGGATTGGCAGTAGTGGGATACTGGCAAGGTGGTTGGAGGGGGGACACAACATCAATAAGGTACCTGATCTCAAACCAGGCAAAGCAGGGGCCAAAGAGAGGCCCAAATTTTACCTGTATGATGACCACTTGTATACCTAATCCTGAATTGTACCCCACATCTTTAAAATACATAAAAATAAAGACTTTGTTCCTCAAGTTGAGAAAACTATGTATCTCTATATAGATAACTATGTCCTGAGAGTTCCTCATGAGGTCTCCTGAGGCCTTGGAGTGATTACACTTATTTTCACCCTCTGCTCAGTTGTCCTCCCAGCACTTTACTCCACAGTTGCTGGTGTTGAGATCATACCTCAATAAATGTTTTGCTGTAAATTTAAATAACAGTGACTTTCTAAGAAAAAATAATATTTATTCAGGTATTGAGCATTACAATGGGAATACATGTGCCACAGTAAACTGTATGCTTATTCACGGCCATAAAAAAAGAAAGAGGTTTTAAAATGAAAAATGAAAAAGACTACATCATTATTTTGAGATAAATATCTATGGCTACAAAGATCAATAAATAGGACGTTGATGGGCATATGTCCTCCCAGAAGTACTTGTGTGTGTGTGTGTGTGTGTAAGGTTGTAATGACCTTTGTAAAAGGTTGTGGTTTTTAGCACAGTCTTATAGTAGTGCCTGTTATCAGTCATTCATGCATGAAAACCCTCTCTTTATTACCTTCTTCAGTTCTTTTTGTCAGGTTTTTTTTTTTTTTTTAAAATCATAAATGACTCCATTTTGATTCTGCCAACTTCCACATTTCTTCCTTTTGATAATGTCTGTTTCTGAAAGAATCACTAATTAATTATCCTGTACTTATGTTCTGATGACCCTTGGTTCTGGAATGGACCTGTCCCAGGTTGTTTGTCTAGTCCCACATTAGAAGGATTGAATAACAGCTAGGTATCAGTGTCAAATCCTTCTAGCCACATTTGAGCATCAAGGTTGTTTTGAAGGAAGAGGTGCTCAGGTCATATCTACCTAGAGTCCATTATTAATTTTAATTTTGTCCATTCTGTAGCTTTACTATTATCTCAAAGTGCCAGGCACCATTATTCTCTTAGGAGTTGTACATCTGGAGAAATTTTATTTTGTTTTAAAGATGTGGGGTACAATTCAGTATTAGATATACAAATGGTCATTGTACATGTAAAGTTTGGGCTTTACTTTGGTTCCCACTTTACCTGGTTTGAGATCAGGTACTCTTATTGATGAAGTATGCTGGCCCCCTCCCTCCACTGGTAGTTTCCCACTACTGTCAATCCCTCTCTTATAGTATTATAATCGTTCAGGGTCTGCTTATGAGTGAGAACATATGGTACTCAGTTCTTTGTTTCTATGATAGATCACTAAATATGATAGACTATAAATCCATCCAAGTTGCTGCAAAATTCATAATTTTGTTCTTATTTATGACTGTGTAATATTCCATCATGCATATGTACCACATTTTTTTATCCAGTTCACTTTCAATGGGCAGCATAGTTGGTTCCATGTTTTTGCTATTGTGAACAATACTGCAATAAATATGTATGTGCAGGTATCTTTTTCATAGAGTGATTTGAGTTCCTCCAGGTATATTCCCAGAAGGGGGATTGCTGGATCTAAATATTGACCTTCCCTATGACTCTCCAGAAATTGAACTAATAACAGGTATAAAGTTTACAAAGGAAAAATACAAAGTAAAATGAATAATCATGTGACAGATCCAGTTTGCATAATGGTTTTGAGCCATGAATCTAGCCTTAAAAGTAGCCAGTTGAATAAATCAAATGACCATTATTCTGCTAACTGAAAAAGGTAGGCACTAAGAGAGGTAAGAATCTAATTATGATATGGAGTCTTATTCTGAAGTCTTGGGAAAAGCTGTCTACAGTGTGAAAATGTCGACTTCTTATGCTGATTGTAGTTTGAATGTCTCTGGTTATGGAGTCAGGTTGTCTGTTAAACTTTCTGTGTGGCCCACACATCAGGCAAAAGACTATTCCTTGACAAATTTAACAAAAAGATTGAAATAATTTGAAAAAGCAAGCAGAAATCCTGGAGCTGAAAAATTCAATGGACAAACACAAAAATGTGTCAAAGTATCTCAATAGCAAAATTATTCTACAAAAGAATTAATGAAATAGATAGATTATTTGAGAATTTAAATACAGAGGAGAAAAATTAAAAATAGAAAAAGAATAAACTATATTTACAAGGCATAGAAAATTGCCTCAAAAGAGTACATTTGAGAGTTATTGGCCTTAATGAGGATGCAGAGAAAGAGACTGGAGCAGAAAGTTTGTTCAAAGAAATAATAATAGAGAATTATCCAAACGTAGAGAAATATATGAATATCCAGGTACAAGAAGATCAAAAAACACCAAGAAGATTCAACTCAAAAAGGACTACTCAAAAGTGTATAATTATCTTATTCTCAAAGATCAAGGACCAAGAAAGGATCCTTAAAAGCAGCAAGAGAATAAAAGCATCACATTTCGCAATGAAAACTTTATAAGCCAAGAAGGAGTAGGATGACACATTTAATTTGTTGAAGAAAAAAAGTTTCAAATAAGAATACTGCCCCTAGCAAATCTATTATTCAGACATGAAGGAGAAATATTTTCTCAAACAAATGGTGAGGGAATTCACCACTAGGCCTATCTTACAAGAAATGCTAAAGGAAGTTCTTTGATCTAAAAGGAAAGAATACTAATGTACAAAAAGAAGTCATTTGAAGGTGTAAAATTCACTGATAAAACTAAGTACACAGATTCAGAATACTATATGCTGTAATTGTGATATATAAACCACTCATATCTTTAATATAAATATTAAAAGACAAGTCTTTAAAAACAATAGCAACTACAATTTGTTAAGAGATAGACAACATAAAAAATATATGAATGGAGAACACAAAAACAATAGTGGAGGGATGGAGTTAGAGTGTAAAAGAGTTTAAATTTTTTTCTCTGCTTATTTGTGAATTTTTTTCCCTTTTCTTTTTGAGCAAAGTTAAGTTATCATCAGTTTAAAATAATTTGTTACAATTATAAGTTTTTTTAAGCTTCGTGGTAATCACAAAGCAAAAACCTATAATTGATACATCAAAAATAAAACATCATGAATTAAAATATACTACCAGTGACAGTAAGTTATCCACAAAAGAAGACAGGAAGATAGGAAGAGAAGACTTACAAAACAATCAGAACACAAATAACAAAATAGCAGGACAAAGCCCTTCTCTGTCAATAATAGTCTTGAATGTAATATACTGAATTCTTCATTAAAAGACATAGAGTGCCTAAGTGCATAAAACAAAAAAGACCCAATGCTCTGCTGCCTGCAAGAAAATCACTTCACCTATGCACACACATATAGATGGAAAGTGACGGGATGATTAAAGATATTTCATGCACATTGAAGATAAAAATATCATAGAAAACATCAACAAAACAAAAAGTTGATTCTTTGAAAGAATTAACAAGATTGATGGGCCCCTAGCCAGAATGACCAAGAAAAAGAGAGAAAAAGCCCAAACAAACACAGTCAGAAATACAAAGATGAAATCACAACTGACCCCGAAGAAATACAAAAGATTATCAGAGATTACTATGTACACCTATATGGAAACAAAACAAACTTGATAACTTAATGAAATGTAGAACTTTCTGACATCACACAACCTCCTCATGTTGAAACAAGAACACATTGAGACACTAAATAGACCAAAAACAACCCAGGAAAATGACTCCATCCTACAAAAGCTACCTACCAAAAAAGCCCTGGACCAGATGACTTTCCAGCAGATTTCTAAAATGCGTACAAGGAGGAACTGATACCAATACTACTGAAAGTATTCCAGGCAAGTGAGAAAGATGGAATTCTCCCCAAATCATTTTATGAAGCTAACATCACACTGATAACCAAACTGGGTAAAGATCCAACAAAAAAAAGAGAACTACAGTCCAATATCCCTTATGAACATAGATGCAAAAATCCTCAACAAGATTCTAGCAAGTCGGATCCAAAAACACATCTCAAAAATCATCCACCATGACCAAATAGGCTTCATCCCCGGGATGCAGGGCTGACTCAACATTCACAAGATCATAAATGTCATTAAATACATTAACAGATGTAAAAACAAGAACCACATGATTATCTCATTAGATGCAGAAAAAGTTCTTGATAAGATCTAGCATCATTCTTGATAAAAACCCTCAAACACCTAGGTATAGAAGGAACATACCTCAAAATAGTAAGTGCCATCTACGATAAACCCACAGCTAACATATTTCTAAATGGACAGAAGCTGGAAACATTTCCCCGGAAAACTGGAACAAGACAAGTCTGCCCACTCTCACCCCTCTTGTTCAATATTGTGTTGGAAGTCCTAGCTCGGGCAATTAGACAAGAGAAGGAAAAGAAGGGTATTCAAATAGGAAAAGATGAAGTCAAGTTATCCCTCTTTGCTGATGATATGATCTTATACCTTGAAAATCCAAGAGAATACCTTTATCTGCTTGCACTGATAAAGGACTTTGGCAAAGTCTCAGAGTACAAAATAAATGTGCAAAAGACAGTTGCATTCATATACACCAACAACAAACACGCAGAGACCCATATAAAAAGCACAATCCCATTCACAATAGTCACAAAAAGAATGAAATACCTCGGCATCTTCCTAACCAGAAAAATGAAAGACCTTTACAATGAGAACAGCAAAATGCTCCTCAAAGAAATTCAAGAAGACACAAACAAATGGAAAAATATTCCATGCTCATGGATAGGAAGAATCAACATTGTTAAAATGTCCATCCTACCAAAGACAATCTGCAGATTCAACGCAATACCCATTAAGTTGCCAACATCATTTCTTCTCAGACCTGGAAATGACTATACAGAAATTCATATGGAAGCAGGAATAGCCAAAACAATACTTAGCAAAAGAAACAAAGCAGAAGGTATCATACTTCCAGAATTCAAACTTTACTATAAGGCTACAGTAAATAAAACAACCTGGTATTTGTACAAGAACAGGCACATAGACCAATGGAACAGGATAGAGATTCCGGAAGCAAAGCCTCAATTCTTCAACCAACTCATCTTTGACAAAGCCTCCAACAATAACCACTGGGGAGAGGAGAATCTATTTATAAATAGTGCTGGGAAAACTGGCTGACCTTAGAAGACTGAAACAGGACTCCTACCTATCCCCATACACAAAAATTAACTCTAAATGGATCAAAGACCTAAACATAAAACCTCAAACTATAAGAATCTTAGAAAATGCAGGAGACATCCTTATGGAAATTGGAACTGTCAACCAATTCCAATTCAGAACCCTAAAGGCCAATACCTTAAGAAATAAGATAGACAAGCTGGACTTGGTGGCTCAGCCTGTAATCCCGCGCCTTTGGGAGGCTGAGGTGAGTGGATTGCCCGAGCCCGTGGGTTCGAGACCTGCCTGGGCAGCGAGACCGCATCTCTACAATAAATCAAAAAATCAGCTGGGCGTGGCAGCGCATGCCTGTAATTCCAGCTACTCGGAAGGCTGAGGCGGAAGGATCGCCAGAGCCCAGCAGGTCGAGGCTGCGGTGGCTGGGAGCAGCCACTGCACTCCAGTCTGGGCGACAGAGTGAGACTCCAACTAAAAAAAAAAAAAAAAAAGAAATAAGATAGACAAGTGGGACCTCATCAAACTGATGAGCTTCTGCAAATCAAAAGAAACCATCAAGAGAGCAGGGAGACAGCCCACAGAATGGGAAAAAAATATTTGCCAATTTTATATCTGACAAAAACCTAACATCTAGGATCTACAAGAAACTCAATGCACCAAAAGGAAAAAAACAAACAGCCCCTTTAAAAAGTGGGCAAAACAACAGATATGTTGTTCAACCTCACTAGTCATCAAGGAATTGCAAATAAAACTACACTGAGATATCACCTAACTCCAGTCAGAATGGCCCTTATCAATAACTCAAAAAGTAACAGATGCTGGAGGGGATGTGGCAAAAAGGGAACACTTCTACACTGTTGGTGGGAGTGTAACTAGTGCAGCCTCTGTGGAAATCAATGTGGTGATTCCTAAAAGTTCTAAAAATCGACCTTCCATATGACCCCACAATCCCCCTACTGGGAATATACCCTGAAGAACTCAAAACACTCTATAAAAAAAGATACCTGCACACATATGTTTATCATAGCATTGTTCACAATAGCAAGATCATGGAACCAACCATGCAGTCCATCAAAAGAGGAATGCATTAAAAAAATGTGGTACAGCCGGGCTCGGTGGCTCAGCATGTAATCCCGCGCCTTTGGGAGGCTGAGGTGAGTGGATTGCCTGAGCTCGCAGGTTCGAGACCCGCCTGGGCAGGCGAGACCTCATCTCTATAATAAAAAACAACAACAAAAATTAGCTGGGTGTCGTAGCGCGCGCGCCTGTAATTCCGGCTACTCCGAAGGCTGAAGTGGCAGGATCGCCGAAACCCAGCAGGTCGAGGCTGCGGTGGCCGGGAGCGGCCACTGCACTCCAGTCTGGGCGACCGAGTGAGACTTCAACTCAAAAAAAAAAATGTATATATGGTACATATACACAATGGAATATTACACAGGGATAAAAAAGAACAAAATCATGAATTTTGCAGCAACCTGGATGGAATTAGAGTTTATAATACTGAGTGATCTCTCACAGAAACAAAGATCGGAACATCACATATTCTCACTCATAAGTGAATTTTGAACAACTCCCATAATACTATAAGAAAAGGATTGACAGTGACACTATGGTGGTGGGCAGGACAGGGAGGGGAAGGGAGGTGGGATTAATGGTAGTCAATATCTGTCTGGGAAAAGGGGTGCACACCTCATCAACAAGGGTACCTGCACAATAAATATTTGTATACCTAACCCTTAACTGTACCCCATGACTTTAAAATAAAAAATATATATTATATAAAATAAAAATAAAAAGTGGGCAAAACACATGAATAGACACTTCTCAGAAGAAGATATATGGGCAGCCAACAGACACATGAAAAAGCGCTCAGCGTCACTCATCATCAGAGAAATGCAAACCAAAACCACATTGAGATACCACCTTACCCCAGTAAGAATGGCTATCATTAATAAGACAAACAACAAATGCTGGCAAGGATGTGGAGGAAAAGAAATGCTTCTACACTGCTGGTGGGAATGCAAACTAGTGCAACCTCTTTGGAAGACAGTGTGGCGATTTCTGAAAGAACTAGATATTGACTTTCCTATGACCCAGCATTTCCTCTATTGGGAATATACCTGGGGGATCTCAAATCATTCTACAAAAAAGATACCTGCACACGTATGTTTGTTGCAGCTCTATTCACAATAGCAAAAACATGGAACCAACCATGTTACCCATCAAAGCTGGACTG
>NW_007254021.1:8654-26162 GCF_000164805.1 Carlito syrichta | reverse complement strand
ACAGAAACAAAGAACAGAGTACCATATGTTCTCACTCATAAGCGGACCTTGAATAATTATAATACTATAAGAAAGCATTTGCCAGTAATAGGAAACTGTTAGGGGGGTGGGATTGGCAGTTGAGGGAAACTGCTAGGGGAGGGAGGGGCATACCTCATCAACAAAGTTACCTCCATAATCAGTGTTTGTATACCCAACCCTGAAATGTACCCTGCATCTTTATAATAAAAAAAAAGATATTCCATGCAAATGGAAACCAAAAGAGACCAGGAATTGCTATACTTACATCAGATAAAATAGATTTAAAACCAAAACTGTAAAGAAGACAAAAAATATATAATGATAAAGGAGTCAATTCAATAAGAAGATCCAATAATTATAAATATATATACAACCAATACTGGAACATGAAAACATGTAAGGCAAATATTAATAGCTCTCAAGGGAGAGATAGACTGCTATACAATAATAGTAGGATACTTCAGCAACCCACTTTTAGCAATGGAAAAATTATGCAGGCAGAAAATCAACAAAGAAACATCAGAATTAAACTACATCCCAGACCAAATGGACCTAACTGACAATTACAGAACATTTCATCTAAATGTTATAGAATAGACATTCTCCTCATCAGCACATGGAGCATTCTCCAGGGTAGACCATGTGTTAGGCCACAAAACAAGTTTTGACAAACGCAAAAGAATAGAAAAAATACTAAGTATCTTTTTGTTGTTGTTGTCACCAAAATAGGAGATCACTATTGCATACATTACAAAATCAAATGTAATTGCATTATCTTGATAAATTAACTGGAATTACTGAACTTATAGGGCTTTCTGTGATATAAGACAGTTGTATGGAACATTAGTGTTGCTTTCTTCTAAAAGAATATTCCTCTGTGAGTCTGGCCCTTCCTCATGTAGGCTGGCACAACACTGTTGAACAACCTACACAAAGAACCACTCTCTGTAGTGACCTGGACATTTTACATCCATATAGTAAGAATTTGGACTTAGAACTTTTTACATTTTTTTCTCTCCTTCTTACAAAGATAGATGTAGGAAATCTCTACCCAAAGGCATGTTGATCCTGTTCAAGCCCAGACCAATCAGGCCCCAAATGTATTTTCTTACCACAATGGAATAAAGCTAAAAACCAATAAAAAGAGGAACGTTGGAAACTATACAAATATACACAAAATTAAGTGACATGCTTCTGAACAACCAAATGTCAATGAAGAAATTAAGAAGAAAATTAAAAAATGTATCGAAACAAATTAAAATGGAAAGTCAACATACCAAAACCTATGAGCTACAACAAAAACAGAGATAAGAGGGGAATTTATAGCAATAAGCACCTATATAAAAAATTGGAAAGACTTCAAGTATATGATCTAGTTATATACCTCAAGGAACTAGAAAAACAAAAATAAACCAAACCCAAAATTAGTAGAAGGAAAGAAATAATAAAGATCAGAACAAAATAAATAAAATTGAGCCTAAAAAATACATAAGATCAACAAACAAAACTGGAGGCATCACAATACTTGACTTCAAAATGTACAACCAAGCTATAGTGACCAAAACAGCATAGTATTGGCATTAAAAAAAGACACATAGACCAATGGAACAGAATAGAGAACCCAGAAATAAATCAGCACATTACCAACCAACTCATTTCTGAAATAGATGCCAAGTAGATACATTACGAGTAAGACAATCTCATCAATAAATTGTGCTGGGAAAATTGGATATTCATATGCAGAATAATAAAACGATGTGCTTATTTCTTACTATATAAGAAAATCAAAAATGGGTTTTAAACTTAAATGTAATACCCCACACTATGAAACTACTAGAAGAAAATATTGGAGAAACACTTAGGGCATTGGTCTAGGCAAAGATTTCTTGAGTAAGTCCTCTAAAGCACAGACAACCAAAGTAAAAATTGGAAAATGGAATTGCATTAAACTAAAAAAAACTTCTGTACAGCAAAGGAAACAGCAGAGTGACGAGACAACAAACAGAATGGGAGAGAAATATTTTCAAACTAACTCTCAAGAGATTAATAACAAGAACATGTAAGGAACTGAAACAACTCAATAGTAAAAAAAAAAGAAGGAAGAAAAACTCAAATAATGTAATAACACGAGCAACAGATCTGCATAGACATTTCTCAAAGGTCATACAAATGACCAACAGGCATATAAAAATATTCTCAACATACTAATCATCAGATAAATACAAATCAAGACCACAAAGAGATATCATCTCAACTCAGTTAAAATAACAATTATCAGAAAGACAGAAAGTAACAAATACTGGCAAGGAAACAAAGAAAGAGAACTGCTTGTATACTGTTGGTGGGAATGTAAATTGGTACAACCACTATGGAAAAAATTTAGAGGCTCCTTAAAAAATTAAACGTAGAATGATCCAAAAATTTTACTACTGGATATATATCCAAAAGAAAGGAATTAAGTATATCAAAGAGATATCTGCACTCTTATGTTTATTGCAGCACTATTCACAGTAGTCAAGATATGGAATCAACCTAAGTGCTCGTCAGCAGATGGGTGGATAAAGAAAATGTGATATAATGCATATGATTGAATATTTTCATAAGAATTAAATTCCATCATTTTCAGCAACATGAATGGAACTGGAGGACAGCATGCTAATGAAATAACCCAGGCACAAAAAGACAGATATTGCATGTCTCACTCATATGTGAATCTGTAAAAATTGTTCTCATGGAGGTAGTGAATAGAAGGGTGGTTACAAGTGGCTGTAAAATGTAGTAGGGAATGGGGTTTGTTAAAGAGAGTAAAAACACAGTTAGATAGAAAGAATAAGATCAGTACAATATGGCAATTATAGTTAACAATTTATTTAATGTTTCAAAATAGGAGGAAAGATTTGAATTTTTTTAACATACACAAAAAATCAGTGTTTGAGGTGATGTATATACCCGTTACTCAGTTTTAGTCTTTATACATTGTGTCTATCAAAATATTATATAAGCCCCATAAATATGCACAACTATTATATACTCATAAAATTAGCAAATTTCAAAAGTAAAAATGATAAAAACAAAGTTACATGGATGTAAAACAACCCTAATGTTTTCAAACCTAAGTAATCAAAAAAATGAATGAAGACAACATAGGGATTTATCTTGATAAAACACAAAATCGTTGTGTTTTAGGTTTGTTACCAAAAGACAAAGAAAAAACTTTTGTAGCATGATTGATTTTCCTTTTGGAAAACCTATTTAGATACCCTGCAAGAAAAACCTAATGAAAAGGCACTGAAATTTAATCAGGCACAGGAAGTGTGTCTAAGGTTATAAGTGTACACCATAATATACACAAATTCTTTTTATTTTAAAGATGTGGGGTATACAATTCAGGGATTGTTCATTATGCAGGTACCCTTGTTGATGAGGTGTACCCTCCCTCCCCTGGCAGTTTCCCTCAACTGTCAATCCCACACCCCCTCCCCTGGCAGTTTCCCAGTACTGCCAATCCCATTCTTGTAGTATTATGATAATTGTTCAAGGTCTGCTTATGAGTGAAAACATATGGTACTCTGTTCTTTGTTTCTGTGATAGATCACTGAGTATGATAGACTCTAAATCCATCCAAGTTGCTGCAAAGTCCATTGTCTGTCCTTCTTTATGGCTGTATAATATTCCATTGTATATATGTGCCACATTTTTTTATCCAGTCCAACTTCAATGGGCAGTATGGTTGGTTCCATTTTTTGCTATTGAGAATAGAGCTGCAGCAAACATGCACGTGCAGGTATCTTTTTGGTAGAATGACTTGAGTTCCTCCAGGTATATTTCCAATAGAGGGATTGCTGGATCATACGGAGGGTCAATTTCCAGTTCTTTCAGAAATTGCCACACTGTCTTCCAAAGAGGTTGCACTAGTATGCATTCCCACCAGCAGTGTAGAAGCATTCCTTTTTCTCTGTAGCCTCACCAGCATCTGTTGTTGTTTGTTTTATTAATAATGGTCATTCTTACTGGGGCTAGGTGGTATCTCAAAGTGGTTTTGATTTGCATTTCTCTGATTGTTAGTGAGGCTGAGCACTTTTCCATGTGTCTGTTGCCTGCCCATATATCGTCTTTTGAGAAATGCCTATTCATGTCTTTTGACCACTTTTTAATGGGGCTGTTTGTTTTTTTCCTTTTGGCACATTTGAGTTCCTTGTAGATCCGAGATTTTAGGCCTTTGTCAGATATACTGTTGGCAAATATTTTTTTCCAATTTTGTGGGCTCTCTTCCCTCTCTCTTGATGGTTTCTTTTGCTTTGCAGAAGCTTGTCAGTTTGATGAGGTCCCGCTTGTCTGTCTTATCTCTTATGGCATGAACACTTGGAGTTTTGATCAAGAATTGGTTGCCAGTTCCAATTTCCATAAGGGTGTCTCCTGCATTTTCTAAGATTCTTATTGTTTGAGAGTTTACGTTTAGTCTTTGATCCATTGTTTATGTATGGAGATAGGCGGGGTTCAGTTTCAATCTCCTGCATGTGGTCAGCCAGTTTTCCCAGCATCATTTACTGAATAGGTTCTCCTCTCCCTAGTAGTTGTTGGTGGAGGCTTTGTCAAAGATGAGTTGGTTGGGAAACTGAGGTTTTGCTTCCCAAATCTCTATCTTATAACATTGGTCTATATGCCTGTTCTTGAACCAATACCAGGCTGTTTTGATTATTGTAACCTTATAACAAAGTTTAAAGTTTGGAAGTGTGATACCTTTTCCTTTGTTTCTTTTGCTGAGGATTGTTTTAGTTATTCGTGGTCCTCTGTGTTTCCAAACAAATTTCTGTATTATCATTTCCAGGTCTGAGAAAAATGATGATGGTAATTTAATAAATATTGCATTGAATCTGTAGACTGCCTTTAGTAGGATGTGCATCTTAACAATGTTGATTCTTCCAATCCATGAGCATGGACTATTCTTCCATTTGTTTTTGTTGTTTTTGATCTCTTTGAGAAGTGTTTTATAGTTTTTGTTATAAAGGTCTTTCACTTCTCTGTTTAGGACAATGATAAGGTATTTCTTTTTGTGTGTGTGGCTATTGTGAATGAGATTATGCTTTTATTTTGGTTCTCTGCCTGTTTGTTGTTGGTCTATAAAAATGTGATTGTCTTTTGCATGTATAGTTTCTACCCTGAGACTTTGCCAAAGTCCTTTATCAGTGCAAGGAGGTTTTTAACAGATTCTCTTGAATTTTCAAGGTATAAGATCATATTGTCAGCAAAGAGGGATAGCATAATTTCCTCTTTTCCTATTTGGATACCCCTAATCTTCTTCTCTTGTCTGATTGCTCTTGCTAGGACTTCCAACACTATGTTGAACAGGAAGGATGAGAGTGGGCAGCTTTGTCTTGTTCCAGTTTTCAGGAGAACTGTGTCCAATTTCTGTCCATTTAGCAGTATGTTGGCTGTAGGTTTGTAGTAGTTGGCTCTTACTATTTAGAGGTAAGTTCCCTCTATGCCTAGTCGTTCAAGGATTTTTATCAAAAAGGGATGCTGGATTTTGTCCAAAGCTTTTTCTGTGTCTAATGATATAATCATGTAGTTCTTGTTTTTACATTTACTGATGTATTTAAATACATTTATGCTTTGGGGGATGTTGAATCAGCCCTGCATCCCAGGGATAAAGCCTGCTTGGTCATGGTCGATAAGTTTTGAGATGTGTTGTTGGATCTGATTTGCTAGAATTTTGTTGAGAATTTTAGCATCTATATTCATCAAGGATATTGGCCTCTTTCGCTTTCTTTGTTGGATCTTTACCCAGTTTGGGAATCAGTGTGATGTTAGCTTCATAAAATGATTTGGGGAGAGTTCTATCTTTCTTGATTGCCTACCATACTTTCTCTTTATTTTTTTTTTTTTTGAGTTGGAGTTTCACTCTGTTGCCCAGACTGGAGTGCAGTGGCCGCTCCCGGCCACTGCAGCCTCGACCTGCTGGGCTCCAGTGATCCTTCCGCCTCAGCCTTCCAAGTAGCTGGAACTACAAGCACGCGCTACCATGCCCGGCTAGTTTTTGATTTATTGTAGAGATGAGGTCTCGCCAAGTTGCCCAGGTAGGTTTCAAACCCGCGGGCTCAGGCAATCCACTCACCTCAGCCTCCCAAACGTGCGGGATTACAGGCTGAGCCACTGAGCCCGGCGCCTATCATACTTTCAATAGGATTAGTATCAGTTCTTTCTTGTATGTTTTGTAGCACTCTGCTGGAAACCCTTCTGGTCCAGGGCTTTTTTTTTGGTAGGTAGCTTTCTTATGAGAGAGTCAGTTTCCTTGGTTGTTATGTTCTATTTAGTGTCTAAATGTCTTCTTGTTTCAACCTAGGGAAGTTGTATAATGTCAGAAAGTCCTCCATTTCATTTAAGTTTTTAAGTTTGTTTCCATACAGGTGTGCATAGTAATCTCTGATAATCTTTTGTATTTCCTCGGAGTCAGTTGTGTCTTGATCTTTTGCATTTCTGAATGTGTTTATTTGTGCTTCTTCTCTGTTTCTCTTGGTCAATCTTGGTAGAGGTTCATTAATCTTATTTATCCTTTTAAAGAACCAGCTTTTTGTTTCATTGATTTTTTTCTATGATATTTGACTTCTATGTCTCATATATGGGCTTTTACTTTGGTGATCTGGATTTCTGCTGAAGTTAGGACTTTGGTGGTCTTGCCTTTTCAGCTTCTTTAGGTGATTTGTTAGACTATTAACTCGTGATCTATTTTCTTAATGTGTGTGCATACAGTTACAAATTCCCCTTTTAGTGCTGATTTCATGGTGTCCCAGAGGTTTTGGTAATATGTGTCTTTGTTTTCATTTGTTTCCAGGAATCTTTTGATGTCTATGTTGGAGGCTTTGTTCTTTCTTTTTGAGTTTTCTTTCTATGTTTTTTACAGATTGTGTTAATTCCATGTCTTGATCTTCAAGCTCTGAGATTCTTTTTTCTGCTGGGTTAATTCTACAGTGTTACATGTTTTCTTTCTTGAGTCTTATTCACTCTTTCCATCCATTCCCTCATCGCTGTTGTATTCTGGGTCCAACTGTTGGCGATTTCCATTGTTTAGGCTCTGAAGTCTGATTTTTCAGGCATTGTCTCTTGGTACACCGGGGTGTTTTCCATTGATTTTTTTCTCATTTGTGACATATCTCTTTATTTTCCATTATTCAGTGATAGTGAGAAGGGCTTTCACTTCTATTCATTGCTCATTCCTCTATTCTTCCCTGATCAGAGCCTCCAAATTTGTTCTGTTTTGAAACAGGACTGGGGGTGGAGAAGCTTTGCTGTTTCTTGTAATTTTGAGAGTTGAATAAGGTGAAAAGTGGGAAGCTAGGATTCAGAAATGACTTGCAAATTACAATGCTCACTGACTTGGGTATGGGCCCTCTGAGACCCACTCCCACCACCACTCTATATGATAATGCAATGGGTACGTGTGTAACCCCTAAGTCCAAGATAAAGTAACAGTAATTATGAGAACAGAGAAAAGTAGAATGAAAAAAATTAAAAAAATAAAACCACACAAAAGCAAAAGTGAAAACAATAACAACAACAAAAAAACAACAGCCAGAGTGGTCCTGTCTGTCTAGTCTCAGATTGGCACCAATCTTGATTCAAAATGCAAGTCAGATCATACCCCTCTCCTTTATAATGGCCTACAATAATTACCCACATTAAAAAAAATTTAAGCTTTACCATCATCTACAAGTTCTCCTGTATGATTTATATTATGACTCTATTTCAGCCTCATTTCATACAACTGTTTTGGCTTTCTTCACTCTTTAAATTTTCATCTTGTTCCTCAACATGTGAAGCTCCTTTCCACTTCAAGGTTTTGAATTTTTTTCTGCTTTTCAAAAATTTTTTCTTTGTTTTTCAACTATCTGGTTCAAAATGGAGTAACTTTCTGTGACCAGCAGGTTAACTACTCTGTGGTTGATTGTGACCCAGAGGGAATATCCCAAAGCACAAACTTGGGAGGGACTGGATGAGTGCAGAGTTTCAGGTACCCCACTCCCTACCCTAGCCCAGCCATGGAACAAAGGCTGTGTGAAGAATGTGAGTGGAAGAAAAAAGACAGACAGGAGGCTTTGATAGTTGCTTGGGTAAGATATGATGGTAGCATGGACTAGGCTGGTGGCAGTGGAGATAGAAGCCCAGAAATTCAAAATGTATTTTGGAATTAGATCTGAAGACTTGTGTATATGTGTGTATGTGTGATTAATCAAAAAGGAAGAAACTAATGTGGCTGTGGGTTTGTGGCTTGAAGAAATGGGTAGTTAGTGGAACAATTTATGGATATTAGAGACACTATGGAAAATTTAGAGTTTGTTTTGTTAGTTTATTGGTTGCTTTTAAGGTTTAGGAAATTAAGAGCTCCATTTTGAACATAGGAATTTTAAACATTCATCCAAGTAGAGATTTCAAATAAGCCGTTACAAGCCTGATGCTTAGGTCTAGAAAGAAGACAGCTTGAAGACACCTAGGGAGAAAACATCTGCCACCATTTGGGATTTTAAAAAAACCTAAATAACATTTTTTTGTTATTCAAGATATTTGCTCTTATTTACCATCTATAGTTTTATTGGAAGAAAAACATGCTTTTTAAAATTTCTTAATTCTGAATGACATAGGCTAGAATCCCAACTCTTCCATTTGTGTTTCTTAAATTTTTTTACCCTAATTTTTATTAAAGACTTAACTAAAATCTTCTTACTAGCTTGCATACTTCTCATGTCTGCTCCAGGTAAGCAAATATTCACATATCATCTCTCCTTGAAGTTAGCTGTCTTTCCTGAACTTTTAATCTAGTTAATTGCCTGGAAATCTTATTTCTATGATGGGTTTGAGAAAAGTTATAATTTTGTATATTATTCTACTTTTACTTGTTGTTAGAGTGGGAGTGGTGCTTTTTTCAGCTTTTTGCATCTTTAGCAAAAGCCCTGCTAGTTTATACATACAAAATTCTAGATGATACGTGTGTAGGTTTAAGTTCACAGTTCTGCACATTAGGACAAAGACATTGACTGAAGAAGATTGTGGCATTATAAGCTTCAACATAGTAATTGAAACAAAACAAGAATGAATGAGATTGCTCAGGGGATGTTTGCAAATTTACTGTGAAAATCTAAAACTCATGTTATACTTTCAGATTTTTTTTTCCCTTTTCATAATCTCATTCTTTTATATTTTGCTTTTTTTCCTCACGAGGTTGATAATGTTTCTTCTTTAGATAGTTGATATGAGTGCTTGTTCTTCAAAACATGATTGTGATAGATATAAGTTAGCATTTTTTTTCCTTCTACAGGTATTCCAAAGTAAAAGCACTACCAAAAGAGCTGTAGAGAACTTGTCTTTGAATTTGTTTGAGGGACAGATAACTGTTCTTCTGGGACACAATGGGGCAGGAAAATCCACTACTCTGTCCATTCTTGCAGGTGGGTGTTCCACTTTGTTCAGAGGGTATCTTTACACAGATACTGCAGATAAAGCTTTGAGATGTTTGTGTATACTCTTGATGTTTACAGTCTAGTGATTTCAGTGATACATAGATGAATAATCAGCTTTCTTTTAAGTTTGCAAACACATGTTGTAAAATTTAAAAATTGAGGGAAAGAGAGAAGAGGGTATTATATAAGGATAAAAAACAATCTACCAAGAAGACATAACAATTGTCAGTATGCAGGCAAATAACAATGCATCAAAATACTTGAAGCAAAAAAACTGATATACTTGAAAAAAGAAACAGACATATTCACAGTTATAATTGGAGACTTCAATACCACTCTTCCAGCAATTTATATAGCCAGTAGACAGAAATCAGTAAGATACTGAAGGACTTAACAGCACTATTAACCAACAAGATCTAATTTACATTTATAGAAAATTCCTCCTAAATACATCAGAATACACATTCTTTTCAAGCATCCTTGAAGAGTTGCAAAGATACCATATCCTGGTTGCCCTAAGAAAGGAGTGGAGAGAACCAAGAAATCCAAAGTTTTTCAGACAGAAAAGAAATAATTCAAGTCTGAAATCAAGATTGCTAAAAAGAAATGAAGAGCACCAGAAATGGTAACATTACAGATCTACATAAGAAAGAATTTTAAAATTATTTTTTATATAAATCTTATTAGAAGTTCCCATTGAATATTTAAGCAAAAATGATGATATTCCACTTTTGTCTCATCAGACCCACAAAACAGTGAAACAAAACTGTCAAAATCAATTTTTAAAAAGCTAATAATTTAAAGTTTCTGGAAATTTACTTAAAGACATTCAGCAAATAAAGAAACATGTATTCAAGGAAATATTTTTGCATGATATATCTTTTTCCATTCATAAGCTTTGAACCTATTTGTTTCTTTGAATTCAAAGTGTGTCTCCTGATGATAGCAAAGCATTGCATATTATTATTTTTATCCAGTCTGACAATCTTTGATTTTTGTATGGATTGTTTAATCCATTCACTTTAATATTATAATCTTATTGATATAGTTGAGTCTATGTCTGCCGTTTTACCTTTTGTTTTCCCTGTCTCATGTCTTTTTTGGTCCCTCTATCATTTATTGCTTTATTTTGCATTGAATTAATATTTTCTGGTGTAACATTTTAATCCCTTTAATATTTTTTCATTACATATTTTAGTTATTTTCTTAGCATTTGCTATACATCTTACCATATACTCCTTAACTTTACAGAACCATGCTTCAGCTTATACTAACTTAATTCCAAATAATTATATAATCTCTCCCTACCCCCCACTTTGGAGTGCCATATGGAAAGGAGACAAATTTAAAAAACAGGAAAAACTGGGAGATTTTGTCTAAAAGGAAAGGTAACGTTTTAAAAAAAGAGAACACTAAAGCTCTCCCCAAAAGAACTGATTCTATTAAAAAAAAAAAAAACATGGGGAAGTTCAAGATGAAAAGCACTCTTGAAACAAATATGTTCTTTTAATTGAAAGTAACAAGACAAATCATAGGCCTGCTGTTTATAGAGAAAGAGACAGTTGAGAAGAGCCCTCCCAAGAGCAGAGCAAATCTCAACGACTTACTAAAACCATCTCTGCTGATTTTAACTGAATCAGACCGCTGAGCCATTTATTTTCCAGGTAATTATAGAAAATAATAGAATGGTCACCCAATAGTTAGTGGAGCCTAACTGCTATTTGTAATACCAAGTAAGACAGAGAAACAAGGGAAAGAGAGTCAAAAAGAGCTATGCTAGAACTGCTGTTATCTTAAGGCAACTATGCATATGCAAAAGACTGCAGCCTTAGAGGGGTGGCACCAGAGACTTCAGACTGCAAGGGAAATAGAACTCAGTAAAATGGTGTAGCCAATTCACAAAATAAGCAAGCAAATGGCAAAAATAACCCCTAGTGAATGGTAAGGGGAATCAGTATCCAAAGTTACTACAAATAATTGTTAAATACATCATAAAGTGCCCTGTTTTTAACAAAAATTAGAGGAGAAAAATAAGGTAACGGGAACTTCCTATAAGAGGTACCAGATGTCAGGTTTTACAAAGACATCAGAGTATTTTAAATATGTTCAAAGAACTAAAGGAACCCATGATTCAAGAAGTAAAGGAGGGTATGAAGAGAATATCTAGCAAATAGAAAATGTTAATAAAAATATAGAAATTATAAAAAAGAACCAAGTGTAAATTCTGGATTGAGTATAATAACCAAAGTGAAAAGTTCATTAAAGGGACTTAACAGTGGGTGTAAACTGGCAGAAGCAGGAGTCAGTGAACTTGAAGATAGATTGGTAGGGATACGCAATCTTAATAATAGGGAGAAAATAAATGAAGTAAAATTAAGAAAACATGAGAGAAGCGTGGGATACCTTTAAGTGCATCAATAATACATGTATGAGAAGAGAAAGAAAATTAGAAGAAAACTATATTCTAGAAAAATTTGCTGAGAACATTAATCTACACAGCCAAGAAACATGACAAACTCCAAATAGGATAAATGTAAAGAGATCTGTACCTAGACACATGATAGTAAACACTCTGAAAAACAAAGACAAAGGGAAAATCTTTAAAGCAGCAAGAAGAAAATGACTCATCACAAGCAATAGAGCCCCAGTAAACTTAGAACCGACTTTTCATTAGAAACAATGGAGGCCAGAAGTCAGTGGGGTGACATGTTTAAAGTGCTGAAAGACAAAAATGTCAAGCAAGAGCTTTACTTCTATCTTTCAAAAATGAATGTGACATAAAAACATTCCCAGATAAACAAAACCTGAGAGAATTCATTGCTTGCAGATTTACCTTACCAGAAATACTAAAAGAATTTCTGCAGGCTTAAAACAAATAAACCCAGATGGAAATTTTGAATACACACACACGTGCACACACAAACACCAAGAGATAATTATGTAATTATTTTTTAAAGTATAAATTAATATTTCTTCTTTCTTCTCTTTAAAAAGCAATTGTGATTTCAAAGCAATTGTGCTGTCACTTTGGGAGACTGAGGCAGGAGGATTGCTTGAGCTCAGGAGTTCAAGACCAGCCTGGGCAACACAGCAAGACTTCGTCTCTACAAAAAAAAAAATTTTTTTTTTTTTTTTTGAGTTGGAGTCTCACTCTGTCGCCCAGACTGGAGTGTAGTGGCCGCTCCTGGCCACCGCAGCCTCGACCTGCTGGGCTCCGGCGATCCTTCTGCCTCAGCCTTCCAAGTAGCTGAATTACAGGCCTGCGCTACCACGCCCGGCTGATTTTTTGATTTACTGTAGAGATGAGGTCTCACTGCCCAGGCGGGTCTCGAACCCGTGGGCTCAGGCAATCCACTCACCTCAGCCTCCCAAAGGCGCGGGATTACAGGCTGAGCCACCGAGCCCGGCTAAAAATTTTTTAAATTAACCCAGAGTGGTGGCACATGCCTGTAGTCCTAGCTACTCATGTGGCTGAGGCAGGAGGACTGCTTGAGCCCAAGAATTAAAGATTGTGATGAGTCGTGATAGTACCACTGCACTCCAGTTTGGGCAACAGAGTGAGACCCTTACCCACTCCCCCCCAAAAAAAGTAATTGAATAAAAAGTATGTGTATGTGTATTTGTGTGCATTATTGGACCTGCAATATATAGAAAAGTAATATATTTGGCAATGGCAGCACAGAGGAGGTAGATGGCAGCAAAATTGTAATGGAATAAAGAAATGATGCTAGATGCCAACACAAACTCTCAGGAATCAATGAAGAGAACCAGTAATGGTAGATAAGAAAGAAAATATAAGCTGTCCCCAAGTTGGTGGTTTGCAGACTCTCACAGCACTGTGGTGGGGGTGGGAATCCGGACATTTCTGATGAGGCGGTCCGGAACCCAAATAGGTGAAGTAAACTTTAGGCATTCTGATGATGAAAGGCATGGGAAACAGTAGCTGCTAATGAAGGAAAAGCAAAAAATTACATAGCCTCATTAATAAGAGCATTGCCTTTAGATAATGGACCAAGGAAGGGTAGAATGAGTATGAATAATGAGTAGCATAAACAGGTTCTGTGCTAGCACAAATATGTAATTGAATGGTTTATAAAACAACAATTATGTTAGTGGGAGAGAAGGAAGAGACAGCATGAAGACTAGCAGTTTTTAAATGATGCAGTACACCTGTAACATAATATTAGTATCGAGATTAAAAATTTTTGTAAAGACCTGACACAAAGCTGGAATAACTATATAAATATTAGACAAAATAAACTTTAAACCAAAAACTTATTAGAGATAAAAAAGGACATTTTATGATGAGGGCCAATTCATCAGTAAGTTACAGTAATTATTGACATATATGTGACAGCTAGCAACAAAACTCCAAAATATATGAAGCAATAATGGATACAATTTGAGGAAGAAATTGACAAATTCAAAAATAATAATTGGAAACTTCAAAACCCCACTTACAAAAAGGAATAAAGTAACTAAGCAGAATATCAATAAGTAATAGAACACATGAGCAACAGTAAATAGACTTAATATTTATAGAACACTTCACCCAATAACAAGAAAATGTATACTCTTCCCAATCACATAATGGAATATTCTCCTGGACAGACCATGTACTAGGCCTCAATGAATTTAAAATATTAAAATCACTCAAGACATAGTTCCTTGTCACAATGGAGTAAAATTATAAAGAACAAGGAAATTAGGGAAATTTACAAATTTGTGAAAATTAAACAACACATTTTAAAGTATCAATTACTGAAGAAGAAATCACAAAGGAAATTGGGAATTACGAAATACTTTGAGATGAATAAAAATGAAGACTCAACATAGCAAAACTTATTAGATGCAGCTCAGTTAAAAATGTTAAAAATGTATAATTAGAAATGCCTACATTAAAAAAAAAAGAAAGTTCTCCAATAAACAATGCAGCCTTCCACTGTAGGACTTTAAAAATCTAAACCCAAAACAATTAGAAGGAAGGAAATAACAAAAATTAGAGTAGAAAATAATGAAATAGAGAATATTTAAAACATCAAAGAAAATGAAAGAAACAAAAAGTTGATTTTTTGAAATGATAAATAAAATTGGCACACCTTCAGCTGTATAACCAAGGGAGGGGAAAAAAAAAGAAGTTTAAATTACTAAAATTATGAAGGCAAGTTCCATGACAGCAGCTAGAAATCAAAGGGGATGAACCAAACTGTACAGCAAAATGAGCAAACAGTCTCACTTTAAATCAATTAAATTAAAATAACTCATTAAAAATGAAAACTCTGAAACAAATGTGAAAATGAATGGAGCTATGACAACAGGGGTGATTTGGGACATAATTGTTCTATGAACGTATTTATCATCTTTATAATGTGTTTATAAAATAGGATTAATGAGTTAGCAGGTTTAAAGTTATATTTTCCCCATTAAACTTTTCCAATTATCACAGCTATGTATAAATTTTATATAAGTGCTTTAAAATCATAGGTTACTGTGTGTTATGTCTCCCAACTAGAATTTAAATTCTTCGAGGATAACAGTAATATTATCTGGATATTGTCATTTTAAAAGGGTCTACAACAGTCTAAGGTAGTGCAGAACTTATAGTTCATAAATGTCAAATGGCTCATGACAATGCTAGAATGTTCTAGTACAACACTCTTTCATGTCTTTATTACCCAAGTAATTGGCGCTAATTCATACTCATTGAATTAGAGCTTTCAGTTAAACAGAAATAAAAAATAATTTCTAGTCTCGTTATCTCAATTTATATTTTCTAGGATTTTCTTCTGTATTAGATATTACTAATGTTAATGAATAATTTATATGTAGATTTCAAAGTTGAGATGCTAATGAACAGTTTATTGTCATGTTCCCTTACAAAAGCTAAGTTTCTGTTATGTTTTCTGCTTGATTCTAGGTCTCTATACTGCTACCAGTGGAAATGCCTATATTAATGGATATGACATCTCAAAGCAAATGGTCCAGATTAGGAAATCCTTAGGCTTGTGTCCCCAGCATGACCTATTGTTTAATCACTTGACAGTGTCAGAACACCTTTATTTCTATTGTGTGGTGAGCCAAAGATATTTTCCTTTTATATATTCTATTCATGTACTTCAGATAGATTACCAACTATCAATATCACTATTTTTATAAAGTTCAAAAACTGATTTTAATGAATTCTCTTTAAAAAACATAAAGAGAAGCAAAGGCAATAAGCTACTACATCTGTAAGAAAAGAGCTGGCATAAAATGTTGCGAAGGATAAAGTTGGAAGAACTATGTAAACTATGTCTTCTTTTTCTAGATAAAAGGAATACCTCTAAAGATGCAACCTGTGGAAATTGACCACATGCTGTCTGCATTTAACCTGCTAGAAAAGCGTAATGCGTTTTCACAGACACTGAGTGGAGGAATGAAGCGCAAACTCTCCATTATTATAGCACTTATAGGGGGCTCCAAGGTAAGAGAGAGATGGTGATGGTGAGAGGAGAGAAAGAGAGCACGCGCTAAATATGAATTTCTACTGCACATTGCAGCTGGTCTAAAGTAAAATCTACTAAATGAAAATAAAATGGGATTTACATTATCAACCTTGTTGGTATAAAATGACCACAGGTTTGGGATTATTCCAGCATTTTTAATTCAGCTCTTTCTTAAGTTTATTATCTTAGAAATTAATTGAACAAGTGAATAAGCAAAACCAGAGTAAGCCCCAGGAACTGTAAAGCACTAGTGGCACCAGTATATAATGTTTAATGATGGTAATGGAATTGTTCTTCTGGTCTTCAGGTGGTGATACTTGATGAGCCAACATCTGGCATGGACCCAGCTTCAAGAAGGGTCACCTGGGATCTTCTTCAGCACTATAAACAGAATCGTACTATTTTACTGACAACCCACTACATGGATGAAGCTGATATCCTGGGTGACCGCATAGCCATCATGGTCGAAGGATCCCTACGATGCTGTGGCTCTTCAATTTTCCTGAAAAAAACATATGGTCTCTGTCTTTTTATCATACTTAGGATATTGATGATATTGATGTTCTAATATTCTTCAAACATAAGTTTCATTTTTTTTATCTACCCGAAACACCAATTATTTTCTCTATTCTGTTAATTAGGATTGACCTATGAGCTCTTTAAAATAACCCTCATGATTTCTTCAAAATTCAAAATTACTTCTCACTTTTATGTTTATTGTATTATTCAAACTTCATGCTCGTTTTTCCTGTATGGCTTCTGCTTAAATTGTAATTTACTCAAATGTGTTTGTGTCTTCAAAGAAATTGATAGATGTTACATAGATAGATAGATAGATAGATAGATATTGATGGTTAATGATGAATAGGCAGACAGGTAGATTATTGATGGATCAAAGGGGAAATATAGGGAACAGTTATCTCTGCTCCTTGTTTCTTGTTTGCCAAAGCAATATTAAATTGCTTCCATATGAACAGAATAATTTATTGCAATCTGAAGAACTGTTCTAAACATGTAAAATACCAAATATGTCTGAATAGATTCCTTATCTTTTTTAGATCATTGTTTTATTTTATTTTATTTTTATTTATTTATTTATTTTTGAGTTGGAGTCTCCCTCTGTCGCCCAGACTGGAGTGCAGTGGCCGCTCCCGGCCACCGCAGCCTCCACCTGCTGCGCTCCGGAGATCCTTCTGCCTCAGTCTTCCGAATTGCCATTGTAGAGATGAGGGCTCACCAAGTTGCCCAGACGGGTCTCGAACCCACGGGCTCAGGCAATCCACTCACCTCAGCCTCCCAAGGGGCAGGATTACAGGCTGAGCCACTGAGCCTGGCTAGATCATTATTTTAAATTACCTATACATCAGTCTTCTTTGACCTTCTAAGTAAAATTTTAATACTTCACTTTTTATATTTCATACGTCTTTCTAGTTTTGTCCCTTAAACACTAGCTAAATGAAATATAGCTCGCTCATCATCTTGTTCATTAACCATGTTCCCTCTCTAGAATAAGTGCTCTTATCAAGGTAGAATTTTTTTTGGGGGGGGGA
>NW_007254021.1:0-8634 GCF_000164805.1 Carlito syrichta | reverse complement strand
GCCGCTCCCGGCCACCGCAGCCTCCACCTGCTGCGCTCCGGAGATCCTTCTGCCTCAGCCTTCCGAGTAGCCGGAACTACAGGCATGCGCTACCACACCCGGCTGATTTTTGGTTTATTGTAGAGATGAGGTGTCGCCAGGTTGCCCAGATGGGTCTCGAACCCGCGGGCTCAGGCAATCCACTCACCTCAGCCTCCCAAAGGAGCGGGATTACAGGGAGCCACCGAGCCCGGCTAAGGTAGAATTTTTAAAATTGAAGCATAATTTTTGTACAGTACAATGAGTAGATGTTATATGTTCAGTTCAATGAGTTTTTACAATTGAACATACCCATTTAACTCCAAGAAAAACAAGATACTAAAAGCTCCATTACTCTAGAAAGTTCTTTTGAACCTCTTTCCATCCATTTACCTCCCCCAGAGACAACTACTTTCTGATTTTGTTATCATCCATTAGTTTTGCCTGTTCTTAAATGTCATGTAAATGAATTATACACCATATTCTCTTGTTTCTGGTTTCTTTAATTCAACACAATATACGTGAGACTCATCTATGTTGTTGCATGTGTCAATAGTACATACATTCAAATCTTCATGGGTTTTTACATTTTTGAAGTCATGTCCAGTTTTTAAATATCATAAACAAATGTGCTGTGAACTTGCTTGTTAAAATATCTCTTGGTTAAAAAAATTATCTTGAATGAAAATATGTAGCTGAGTATTTTGGTACTTACTGGTGGAGTACTTGGTCAAATTTTTTGTGTATGTTGTGTTAAAGGTTCTTCAAAGTACTTGTAATCTTTTACACCAGCCAGCATGTTTTTCCCTTGCCTCATATCTACACCAACATTTTGGATTGTCTTCTGGAATGTATTTGTTCTGATGGCTGTGAAACGGTATCTCCTTTGTTTTAATTTGCATTTCCCTGAAGAATAGTTATATGTGGTACATATTTGTGTACAAGTGTACTATTTGTATAAATTATTGTTGTAAAGTATGGAAGTCTTTTGCTCACTATTAAAAGTTGGTTATCTTTTTTTTTTTTGAGTTGGAGTCTCACTCTGTCACCCAGACTTGAGTGCAGTGGCTGCTTCCGGCCAGGCAGCCTCGACCTGCTGGGCTCCAGTGATCCTTCCGCCTCAGCCTTCCGAGTAACCGGAATTACAGGCATGCGCTACATGGCCCGGCTGATTTTTTGATTTATTGGAGAGATGAGGTCTCGCCAAGTTGTCCAGGTGGGTTTCAACCCCGCGGGCTCAGGCAATTCACTCACCTCAGCCTCTCAAAGGCGCGGGATTACAGGCTGAGCCACCGAGCCCGGCTGGTTATCTTTCTTTAGTACACTTAAAAGGAGTTCCTTCACATATTCTTGATGTGAGTTATTTGTCAGATATCTGTATGTGAATATTTATCCAAATAAGTTTATTACCTGTTCATTTTAATGGCATCTTTTAATGAGTGTACATTTTTAATTTTGAAAGCTCAATGTATTGTTTTCTTTTTTGAAGTTTTTTTTTTTTTTTGCCTTTCTAGGGAAATTTGTGCCCATGTAAAGGTTACAGAAGTATCTTCCTTTATTTTCTTCTTGATTACTTATGTTTCTAGCTTCTAAAAGTTTATAATTTATTTCAAGTTGATTTTTGTGAATGATGTTAAGTAAGTGTTGATGATAATTTTTTTCCCCATAGAATTATCCGGAACATTTGTTTAAAACACATTTCTTTCCCTATTGAATTGCTCTGGCACCTTTGATAAAAAGCAAATGACTATAAGTGGGACTACTTTTGATTTTTCTATTATTTTATCCATCTATAAGTCTATTCTTTTACAAATAACAATAGTCATAAACACTGCATCTTTATAGTGAGTCTTGAAAACAGGTAATATAAATCTGCCACCTTTTTTCTTCTCTTTCAAAATTGCTGGAGCTATTTTAGGCCCTTTTTATTTCCATATAAATCTTATAGTCATTTTGACAAATTCTACCAAAAGAAGTCTAGTAGGATATTGATTGGGATTGCTTTGAATCTATCATTTTGGGAAGAAAGGTCATGTTAGCAATATTGTCTCTTCCAATATATGAACTTCTTAGTTCTTGATTTATTTAGGTCATATTTAATCACATTTAGCCATATTTTGTTGTGTTTAGTGTGAAGGTCTTTCATTAGATTTATTCCAAAGTATTTCATTTTTAAATTTTATATAAATGATATTACTTATTTACTGTAGTTTTCCAATTGTTTCTCTTCTAGTAGCTTATATACAATAATTTTATTTGTATCTTGTGAACTTGCTTATGTACACATTAGGTCTGATGGTATTTTTGTAGCTTCTATACACAGTCTTATTTCTTGTGAATCAAAAAAGTTTTGCTGCTTCTTTTCCCGTCCATATGGCTTTTATCTTTTTGTTTTACCTTATTGCTTAAAAAAGGATATGCAATACATTCTTGAGTAGAAATAGCAAAAGTAGACAGATTTGCCTTATTCCTGATCTTGGAGGGAAAATGAAAAATGCTTCATCACTAAGTATGAGATTTCCTGAAGGATTGCCTAGAAGCCTTTTATCAGTTTGATACATTTTTATTTTATTCCTGTTTTGCTGGGAGGTTTTTAAAAATCAATAGTAGATGCTGAATTATGTCAATGCTTTTTTTTGCATGCAGTGAGATAATCATATAATGTATTTTTTATCTTTAATTTTGTTTATGTGCTAATTTACATTGATTTGTATTTGAAAGACAAGCCAACCTGTTGTTCCTATGATTAACCCTATTAGTCATGATGTATTACTTATAAATTGAAGGATTTGATTTGCTAATATTAAATTCATCAGGAACTTTGACTACAAAGTATATAATTTTCTTGAAGTCTATGTCTAGTTTTGATATTAGATTTTTGTTGACCTCATAAAATGACTTCAGAAGTGTTTTTTCTTCTTTGTCCTCAGAAAACATTTATGTAAGTTTAACACGATTTCTTAACTGTTTGAATTACTCAGTGAAGACATCTAAGCCTTTTGAGGATGGATTTTTTTAATTAAAAAGCCAATTTATTTGAAAAATATAAGGTTATTAGATTTTCCATTACTTTGAACTTTTCCTAAGTGTTATTTTTCCAGGTAACCCCTTAATTATCCTTTTTATGTCTGTATAATCTGTGTTGATGTTTGGACTTTCACTTCTGACATTTATTATTTGTGTTCTTCTATTTTATTTCTTGATCACTCCTGTTAGCAATATATCTTATGAATAAGAAGAATTTTTAATAAGAAGAAGCTTTATCTTTTTGTCATCTCTTTGTTTTCTATTTCACTTATTTCTATGCTCATTTTTCTTATTTCATTTTTCTTTCTTAGTTTGTGTTTATTCACTCATTTTCTACCTTCTTAAGATGGAATATTAAATCATTAACTTTTAACCTTTCTTCTTTCAAACTTAGGACATTAAAGCTTTATGTTTCTTCCTAAGCCCTGTGTTAACAACCCACAAATTTTAATAGGTTGTGCTTTCATTTTTTCTGCCAAAATAACCTCATTTAACATATCTTATAGTGCACATCTGTGGATAATGAATTATCTCATTTATGTTTGTCTCTACTTTTGAAACATATTTTTGCTGTATTTCCTTGTCTTCTGACTATCATAGTTTCAGATAAGAAATCTGTATTGTTTGTTATTATGTTATGTTGTATCTTTTTTCCCACTAGTTGCTTCAAATTTTTTCTTTACCTTTGATTCCCATAATTTGAGTATGTTCCTTTTTGTTATCTTTTTTTGCTTGATTTTTTAAAGTTTCTTGGATCTATAGTTTGATATCTTTCATTAATTTTAGAAAATTCTCAGCCATAAATCTCCTTATTTCTTCTGTCTTACTCTCTCTTCTGATATTCTAATTAGACATATATTACAAATTTTGGCATTGCCTCACAGCTTTCAGCTGCTCTATTCTATTTTTCTTCCTGAGTCTTTTTTCTTTGTTTCAATTTGGTAAATAACTATTGAAAATTCACTGATTCCCCCCCCTCAATTCTATTGATTTTAATGATGAGCCCATCTTTACCATTCTTCATCTGTATGGTTATAATTTTTACTTCTAACATTTTTCATTGATTTTTTTAGTTTCAATCTCCTGAAATTTTCCACCTTTGCATGTATGCTGTCCACTTTTTCCATTAGAGCCTTAGCAGTTAATTCCAGCTATCTTCTATTGTAGTAAAATACACATAGCATTTATCATACATAACACATTTAATCAAACCTTAACCATTTGTAAATCTACAATTCAGTGGCATTAAATTTACCCCAAATTTTTCATCATATCCCACGAAAACTCAAAACTCATTAAACAATAACTCATTTCTTTCTATTCCCAGTCTCTGTTAACCTTTACTTTCTATCTCTATGAATTTGCCTATTATAGTTACTTCCTATAAATGTAATCATACAAAAGTTGTCCTTCTATATCTGACTTAATTAACTATGTCTTCATAGTTCATATATGTTTTAACATACATGAAAATTTATTTCTACAGCTTTATAATATTCCACTGAAAATATATACCACATTTTATTTACCCATTTATCTGTTGATGGGCAGGTTGTTTCCACTGTCTTGCTAATGTGAATAATGCTGCTATAAACATTGGGATGCAAATAATCTATTTGATTCCCTGCTTTCAGTTATTTTAGATGAATACCTAGAACAGAATTGCTGGGTGATATGGTTAACCTTTTGAAACACTATCAAACTGTTTTCTACAGTGGCACCATTTTATATTCCCACCAACAATGCATAATCATTTCAGTTTCTTCAAATCCTCTCAACGCTTGCTTTCCAATTTTTAAAAATTATTTGCATTCTAGTAGATGTAAAGTGGTATCTCAATGGGGTTTTATTTGCATTGCCCTAATGGTTAATGATATTGAGCATCTTTCATGTGTTTATTGGCCATTTGTATATCTTCTTTGGAGAAATAGTATTTAGTCAAATCCTTTGCTCATTTTATCAATTGAAATTTTTTTCATTGAATTTTATGGGTCCTTTATATATTCTGAATATTGATTGATTTCTTATTAAATATATAATTTATAAATAGTCTCCCATTCTGTACATTTTCTTTTCATTTTGTCGATAATATTCTTTGCATGGTGATTTAGGGAGCACAAGTGTGACATAGGAGATGCTGGATATGTATATTTTCTAATCATGTTGCCTGTTGCAGTGGTTTTAATTTGTGAAAATCTATGAAGTGTTTGTATATTTCAATAAAGGTTTTTTAAAGAAGGGAAAAAACTATATCAATGTTTATATCAGATTTATTCATATAGCACAAACTCTATAATATAAATATCATTCAATGAGTGAGTGGCTAAGAATCTAATTATAATATATTGATCTTGAACCTTTAAACTTTGATGAATTTGTGTATTAGCCCTAATAAATTTCTTGTGGATCCTTTGTGATTTTCTGTAAAGAAGATAATTTTATCTGCAAGTAGAGAGTTTTACCTCTTCCTGTCGTTTTTGGATGCTTTTATTTCCTCATCTTACAATTCTGATTATGTCTTCCAGTAAAATGTTGAATGTGGTGGGAAAATTGGGCATCCTTGTCTTATTTCTGATCTTCGGGGAAAAGCTTGAGGCCTTTCACCATTGAATATGAAATTATTTGTGAATTTTCTAAATATGGCCTCTCTTCATCTTCTGAGTCCCATTATGTGTATGTTGATTGGTTTCTTGGAGTCCCTCAGTCCCTTCTACTCTGATTACACTTTTTCATTCTTTTTTTCTGTTCCTCAGAATATATCTTTTCAATTGTCATATCTTCACCTTCATTGTTACTTTCATATACTTGCTCAGATCTGTTTTCAAACACCTCTTGTGTGTTTTTCACTTCAGTTTTTGTACTTTTTAGCTTCATGCTTCTTTTGTTTCTTTTTATATTTTCTATCTCTTTACTGATGATCTCATTTTGTTAATACATTGGTTGCCTTTTCCATGTGTTCCTTTAGATTCCTGAGCATCTAAATAGTTGCTTAAGTTTTTGTCTAGAATATCCAACACCTCTGCCTCCTTAAGTATGGTTCTAGTTTGTTGTTGTTGCTCTTTTGGCTAAACCACTTTTTCCTGTCATTTGTATATTCTTTTATCTTTGTTGTTAAAAACTCAACATTTAAACTTTATAATGTGATAACTCTAATTGTTGCTATTTAAAATTCCCTGTCTGATAGTTACAGCATCTTGTTATCTATAAACCTAGTTCGCTGATTGCTTTGTCTCTTGACAATTTGTTATTTTTTTTATTTTTTAAAATTGTTCTTTAAAATTTTGGTTGAAAGTTAGGAATTGCTGGTAAAGACTGATATAAATAGTTTAGCCTGGACATGAATACACTTTTTTTTTTTTTAGGTGAAGTCTCACTCTATTGTCCAGGCTGGAGTGCAGTGGCACAATTACAGCTCAAAATAGCCTTGACCTCCTGGGCTTAGGTGGAGTTGAGCAATTGCAACAGAGACTGGATGGCCCTGCCTAAAATATTTACTTATCTGATCCTTTACAGGAAAAATGTAATGATGTTTCAGAGTAACTGAGGAAGTCTAGGTTTAAAAGCATTAACATTTAGCATTTTTGAGAATGTGCCTGATTACGAAACTGACATATTTCTTAATACCTGGTCATATATGTTCCTCTACTTAATAACAATTAGTGAAATTTGTAAATGTAATTTAATGTCATCAGAAACATTTAAGTACTTGCATAGATATTGGAATCATGTTGTTGATAATACATGCCTGTTCTTTTTGTGGTAGATACTCATATTCTGGTCAAGAAGTTTGGTGTAGATTCATGTCCTATCTGCTATCATGTGTTTTTTCTGCCAGAAGAATATCCTTTAATATTCTTACAGTGCTGGCCTACTGCTACTGAGTTCCCTCAGATTTTATTTGTCCAAAGAGTTTTTTCATTTATCTTTATTTTTAAATGTCATTTTCACTGGATATAGAATTCTATGTTAAAAAGAAGTCTAGGCTGAGTGCAGTGGCTCACTCCTGTGTTCCTAGCACTTTGGGAGGCAGTGGCAAGAGAGTTGTCTGTGCCCAGGGCTTTGAGACCAGCCTCAGCAACTTGATGAGACTTTGTCTCTACAATAAACCAAAAAATTAGCCAGGTGTGGTGGCACACATCTATGGTTCCAGCTACTTGGAAGGCTGAGGATGAAGGAATGCCTGAGTCCAGCAGGTGAAGGCTGGGGTGAGCAAGCCACTACACTCCAGCTTAGGCGACAGAATGAGACTCTAAACAACAACAAAAAATTATGCAAATGTTTTTCATCTTTTTTCTCTGTATGCAATGTGTCTTCTAGCTGTTTTCTATTTTTTCTCTTTATCACCAGGTTTAAACAAATTATTATATACCTTAGTGGTGTGTGTGTGTGTGTGTGTGTGTGTGTGTGTGTGTGTGTGTGTGTGTGTTTACATGTGCATTTATGCTATTTAAGATTGTTAAGGTTATTGAATCTGTGTTTAGGGTTTCCAGCAAATTCAAAACAATACTGGCCATTATTTCTATAAATATTTTTTGTTTCCTCTTTTCTTCTGGGACTCCAATTACTTTTGAGTTAGATTGCTGGATATTATGCACAGGTCACTGAGGCGTTATTAAATTTTAGGAGGCTTTTTTTTTTCCTTTCTGTGCTTCATTTTAGATATATGCCATTGGTAAAACTTCAAGTGCATCAGTCTTTTCTTCTTTAATATCTAATCTGCTGTTAATATCATCCAATGAAGTTTTCATTTAGAATATTTTTATATATTGAAAATCTATTCCTTGTTTTACATATTTTATTTCTACATTACATTCATGTTTTTCTCTGAATACTTGAACATATTTAACATTTTTGTTTAAAATTTTTGTCTGCTAATTCCAACAACTGTCATTTCTGAGTCTTTCTATTGACATTTTTCCTGGTTATGGGTCATACTTTCCCACTATTTAACATACCTAGTAACTTTTGATTGGTTGCTATAAATTGTGAATGTTACATTGTAGAATGTCTGAATTTGGAGGAGGGGAATCTTTCTTTAAAGAATTTTGAATTCTTTCCCGAATGGCAATTGAACTTCTTGCATATCAGTTTAATCCTTTTGAGACTTGCTTTTAACCTTTGCTAGGGAAGGTCTAGAGTACCTTTCACCCAGTGATGGTTCAGCATTATTCCTGAATAATGAACACTCTGGAGTCTTTACAAAGTGTCCTGGTTGATCTTCAGTGATTCTTTTTTTTTTTAATTTTTTTTAATTTTTTTAATAATAATTAATCAGTATTTTTATTATAGTTTTGTGGGGTACAGTTAAGGGTTAGGTGTACAATTACGTTTCATTCAGACACCCTGTTGATAAGAGGTGTTTTCCCAGCCCCAGACAGATATTTGCTACTGTTAATCCCATCTCCCTCCCCCCCATAGTTTCCTAGTACCATCAGTCATTTTCTTATAGTATTACTTTGGATGTTCAAGGTCCATTATATGAGTGAGAACATGTGATATTCTGATCTTTGTTTCTGTGTGAGGTCACTCAGTATTATAGACTCTAGTTCCATCCAGGTTGCAGCGAAATTCATGATTTTGTTCTTTTTT
>NW_007254020.1:7003-8031 GCF_000164805.1 Carlito syrichta | reverse complement strand
GAATGCAATAGAATAGAAAGGAATGGAATCGAGAGGAATGGAATAGAATGGAGAGGAATAGACTGGAGAGGAATGGAATGGCATGGAATGGAATTAAATGGAAAGGAATGGAACTGTATGGAATGGAACGGAATGGAATGGAATGGAATGGAATGGAGTGAAGAAGAATGGAAACGAATCGTGAGAAATGAAATGGAATGGAAGGAAATGGAATAGAGATTAATGGAATGGAAGGAATGGAGAGGAAAGGAATAGAATGGAATGGAATGGAATAGAGAGGAATGGAAAGATGTGGAGAGGAATGGAATGGAATGGAGAGGAATGGAATGGAGAGGAATATAATGGAATGGAGTAGAATTTAGAGGAATGAAATAGAGTGGAAAAGAATGGAATGCAGAGGAATGGAGTGGAGTGGAATGGTGAGGAATTGAATGGACTTGGGTGGAATAGAATCAACGCAGTGGCATGGAATGGAATGGAATGTTGAGGAATTTAATGGAATGCAGTGTAGTGGAATGTAATGCGATGTACTGGAATGGAGAGGAATGGAAAAAAAGAATACAGTGGAATGGAACGCAGGCAATGAAATGAAATGTAATGGAAAGGTATGGAGAGGAATGGAATGGACTGGAATGGAGAGGAATGGAATGGAATTTAATGGAATAAAATGCAGAGGAATGGAAGAAAAAGGAGAGGAATGGAATGGAGAGGAATGGAATGGAATGGAATGGAATGGAGTGGAATGGAATGGAATGGAATGGAGTGGAATGGAATGGAGAGGAATGAAATAGGGATAGATGGAATGAAATGGAATGGAATGGAATAAAGAGCAATTCAATGGAATGAAATGGAAAATATGGTACGGAAGGGAGAGGAATGGAAAGTAGAGAAATGAAATAGAACGGAGTGGATTGAAAAGGCAAGAGGTGGAATAGAATGGTATGGAATGAAATGGATTGGAGAGGAATGGAATGGACTAGTGTGGAATGGATTGAAAAGGAGTGGAATGGAGTGGAATGAAATGCTGA
>NW_007254020.1:5609-6909 GCF_000164805.1 Carlito syrichta | reverse complement strand
ATAGATGGAGATGAATGGATTATACTTGAATGTAACAGAATGGAATGGAGTGGAATGGAGAGTACTTGAATGGAATAAATGGAATTGGGAGGAATATAATAGAATGGAGTCGAGTGGAATGGAACGGAATGGAATGGAATTGAAAGGAATGGAAAGCAATGGAGAGAAGTGAAATGTAATGGAGTGTAATGGAAAGGAATGAAATGTATTGAGAGGAATGAAATGGAGAGGAAAAAATGGAATGGAGTGGAATGGAGTGGAATGGAATGAAATTAATGGAGGATTGGAATGGAATGCAATAGAATAGAAAGGAATGGAATCGAGAGAATGGAATGGAGTGGAGGTGAATAGACTGGAGATGAATGGAATGGAATGGAATTAAATAGAAAGGAATGGAATTGAATGGAATGGAATGGAATGGAATGGAGTGAAGAAGAATGGAATAGAAATGGGAGAAATGAAATGGAATGGAAGGAAATGGAATAGAGGGGAATGGAATGAATGGAATGGAGAGGAATGGAATGGAATTGATTAAAATGGAAGCAATTCGAGAGGATTGGGATGGAATGTAAAAGAGTGTAATGGAAAGGAATGAAATGGAGTGCTATGGAAAGGAATGGAGAGGAATGCAAAGACATAGAATGGAAAGGAATGGAATAGAATGGAATAGATTGGAAAGGAATAAAATGGAATGGAAGGGAGAGGAATGGAATGCAATGGACCGGAAGGGAATGGAGAGGAAATGATGGAACGGAGAGTAATGAAACGGAGAGAAATGGAATGGAATGGAATGGAGTAGAGAGGAATAGAATGGAAGGGGGGAAAAGAAAGGAGAGTATTGGAATGTATTAGAATGGAAAGGAATGGGTTATAGTTGAATGTAACAGAATGGAATGGAGTTGAATGGAGACGAATTGAACGGAATAAATGGAATTGAGAGGAATGTAATATAATGGAGAGGATTGGAATGGAATGAAGTGGAATGGAATGGAATGGAATGGCATGGAATTGAGAGGAATGGAATGAAATCGAGTGAAGTGAAATGGAATGGAGTGGAGTGGAATGGAATGGAATGGAAGGAATTGAGAGGAATGAAATGGCGAAGAAAGAAATGGAATGGAGTCGATGGATTGGAATTGAATGGAGAGTATTGCAATGGAATGCAATAGAATACAAAGGAATGGAATCGAGAGGAATGGAATGGAATGGAGAGGAATAGACTGGAGAGGAATGGAATAGCATGGAATGGAATTAAATGGAAAGGAATGGAATTGAATGGAATGGAATGGAATTGAATGGA
>NW_007254020.1:4097-4968 GCF_000164805.1 Carlito syrichta | reverse complement strand
CAATGGAATGGAAGGCAGCCAATGAAATGAAATGTAATGGAAAGGTATGGAGAGGAATGGCATGGACTGGAATGGAGAGGAATGGAATGGAATTTAATGGAATAAAATGCAGAGGAATGGAAGAAAAAAAGAGGAATGGAATGGAGAGGAGTGGAATGGAATGGAATGGGGTGGAATGGAATGGAGAGGAATGAAATAGGGATAGATGGAATGGAATGGAATAAAGAGCCATTCAATGGCCTGAAATAGAGAATAATGGTATGGAAGGCAGAGGAATGGAATGTAGAGAAATGAAATAGATCGGAATGGATTGGAAAGGCATGAGGTGGAATAGAATGGTATGGAATGAAATGGATTGGAAAGGAATGGAATAGACTGGAGAGGAATGGATTGGAAAGGAGTGGAATGGAGTGGAATGAAATGCCGAGGAATGGAATGGAATGGAATGGAACAGAGAGGAATGGAATGGAATGGAAAGGAGAGGAATGGAATGGAGAGGATTGGAATGTAATGGATGGAGAGGAATGCCTTACAGTTGAATGGAATTTCATGGAATGAAAAGAAATGGAGAGGAATTTAATGGAATGGAGAGGAATGGTATGAAATGGAGAGGAGTGGAATAGAGTGGAGTGGACTGAAATGGAATGGAGAGTAATGGATGGAATGGAGTTGATTGAAATGGAATGGAGTAGAATGGAATAGAATGGAGAGAAATGGAATGGAGAGGGAATGAGTGGAATGGAATGGAATAGATTGGAATGGAATGGAATGGAATTGTATGAACTGGCACTAGTGGAATGAACTGGAGAGGAATGGAATAAAATCGAATGGAATGTAATGGAGATAAATGGAATTGAGTGGAATAGAAAGG
>NW_007254020.1:1577-3022 GCF_000164805.1 Carlito syrichta | reverse complement strand
CAATAGAATGGAAATGAATGAAGTGGAGTGTAAGGGAGAGGAATGGAATGGAATAAAATGCAGTGGAATGAAATGGAATGGAGAGGCATGGAATAGAATAGACAGAAATGGAATGGAATGGAGAGGAACGAAATTGAATTTAATGCAGAGGAATGGAATGAAATGGAGAGGAATGGAATGGACTGGAAAGGAATGGAAGGGAGAGTAATGGAATTGAGAGAAATGGAATGGAATGGACTGGAATGGAATAGAGAGTAATGGAATGGAGTGGAGAGTAATAGAAAGGAGAGGATTGGAATGTAATAGAATGGAGGGAAATGGAATATACTTGAATGTAACAGAATAGAATGGAGTGGAATGGAGAGGAATTGAAAGGAATAAATGGAATTGGGAGGAATATAATTCAATGGAGTCGAGTGGAATGGAATGGAGTCGAATGGATTGGAATGGAATGGAATTGAAAGGAATGGAAAGCAATGGAGAGAAGTGAAATGAAATGGAGTGGAGTGAAAAGGAATGAAATGGAATTGAGAGGAATGAAATGGAGAGGAAAGAAATGGAATGGAGTGGAATGGAATGTAATTTAATGGAGGATTGGAATAGAATGCAAATAGAATAAAAAGGAATGGCATTGAGAGAATGGAATGGAATGGAGGTGAATAGACTGGAGATGAATGGAATGAAATAGAATTAAATAGAAAGGAATGAAATTGAATGGAATGGAATGGAGTGAAGAAGAATGGAATAGACTCGTGAGAAATGAAATGGAGTGGAGGGAAATGCATTAGAGGGAAATGGAATAGTTGGAATGGAGAGGAATGGAATGGAATTGATAAAAATGGAAGCGATTCGAGAGGATTGGACTGGAATGTAAAAGAGTGGAATGGAAAGGAATGAAATGGAGTGGAATGGAAAGGAATGGAGAGGAATGCAAAGCAATGGAATGGAAAGGAATGGAATAGAATGGAAAGGAATGAAATGGAATGGAAGGGAGAGGAAAGGAATGAAGTGGAATGGAATGGAATAAAATGCAGTGGAATGAAATGGAATGGAGAGGAATGGAATAGAATGGACAGACATGTAATTGAATGGAATGGAGAGGAATGTAAAGGAATGGAATGCAGAGGAATGAAATGAAATCGACAGGAATGGAATGGAGAGGAAAGGATGGAATGGAGAGTAATGGAATGGAGAGAAATGGAATGGAATGGAATGGAGTAGAGAGGAATAGAATGGAAGGGGAGGAAAGAAAGGAGAGTATTGGAATGTAATAGAATGGGAAGGAATGGATTATAGTTGAATGTAACAGAATGGAATGGAGTGGAATGGAGACGAATTGAACGGAATAAATGGAATTGAGAGGAATGTAATATAATGGAGAGGATTGGAATGGAATGGAGTGGAATGGAATGGAATTGAGAGGAATGGAATGCAATCGAGTGAAG
>NW_007254020.1:0-461 GCF_000164805.1 Carlito syrichta | reverse complement strand
AGGGAGAGGAATGGAATGTTTAGTAATGGAATCGAATGGAGAGAAATAGAATGGAAGAAATGGAGGGGAGTGCAATAGACACGAAAGGAATAAAGTGGAGAGGTATGGAAATGAATAGAATGGGTTGGAATGCAGTGGAATTGAATGAAATGGAATGAATAAAGAAAAACGGAATGGAATGGAGTGGAGTGTAAAGGATGGAATGGAGAATAATGGAATGGGAAGAGGAGGAATGGAATCGTATGGAGCGGAATGGAATTGAATGAAAAGGAACGGACTCGAGAAAGATGGAATGTCATTGAATGAAGACGAATGGAATGGAATGGAAAGGAAATGAGAGGAATGTAATGCAATGGAGAGGAATGGAATGGAATGGAGAGTAATGGATTAGAATGGAATGAAGAGGATTTAATGCAAGGGAATGGAGAAGAATGGATTATAATTGAAGGGAATGGAATGGA
>NW_007254019.1:1213-6277 GCF_000164805.1 Carlito syrichta | reverse complement strand
AAACTCGCAGAGACAAGGTTTGTTGATGTCGCCCAGGCTGGTCTCCCACCCCTGGTCCCAGGCAGCCTCCAGAATTGGGCTCCCAGTGTGCGAAGCTGATGCCCATGAGCCAGGGTGCCCTGCCTGGACTTGCAAGTTCTGTTGTCGGGGATGACACAAACAACGACCTGGGATGGAGGCCACTGCATCCCGTGTAGCCAGGAGCATGAAGGCCACCAGGCAAGACTCTAGTGTTTGTTTTCTGGGGAGTGATGAGGTCTCGCTTCTTGGCCCAGTCTGCACTTGAACTTCCTGGCTCCAGCGGTCCCCCGCCTTGGCCTCCCAAAGCCACAGCCTGATTGTCCACTGATCCACCAACTTTCGGGAACTCTAGACCGAAGGCTCTTGCCTCCTTCCCAAATGATCTCTGTCTGTTCACGATGATCCCAACTCCATATACAAGTAGATGCTCTTCATTATTTTCCTTTTTACATTTTTTCTTTGAGTTGGAGGCTCACTCCATTGCCTAGGTTGGAGGGTGATGGCTCGCTCCTGGATGTCTCAGCCTTAGCCTGCAAGGCTCCAGTGAGCCTTTTACTGGGCTTCTGAGGAGCTGGAATGACAGGCACATGTCACCACACCCAGTCATTTGGGATGGAGGATAGAGACGAGTCTTGCCGAGGTTCCTGAGCAGGTCTTGACCCACAGGCTTGGGACATCCTCTGGCCTCCGCCTCCCAAAGTGCTGAGATGATGAGGCTGAGAACCAGATGTTGGGGCTGGAAGGTGCTGAGTTTGCGGGACCCTCACATGTGGGGGTCGGTGGGGGAAGGAATGAGGGCAGAAGGTTTGCAGAAGAATGAATTTCTTTCTTTCTTTTTTTCTTTCTTTCTTTCTTTTTGCTTTATTTTCTTTCCTCACTAGCTTGCCCAGACTGCTTTCAAACCACCCAAATCAGGCCAACCTCTTGGCCTGGGCCTCCAAAACTGCTGTGATCACAGGCTTTCCATTTGGTCGACTTCCTAGTCTTCCTGCTTGGTCCTGAATTCTGGGCTGAAGCGATACTCCCGCCAAGGCCTGCCCTCATCCAAGGTTTCCTGGAATTTGCTTGGTGTTGAGGTTGGGGCTTGCTATGGTCTCCAGCCAGGTCTCAGCTTCTAGGCTCTGGCCATCTTCCCATCTCAACCTCCCTGATGTGCTGCAGAGATAGATGTGAATCACCTGACTGGTTCCCCACTGATGGTTTGAGTGTCACGCCCTCCATTTCCCTGAGACCACCCCTGGAATGAGCGAGCAGGTCCACCCTGGGGATCAAGGTGGGCGGAGGTGAAGACACCCTGGTGGGGACACTCCCTTGTTCCAGGAGCTAACTCGTGGCAGGCATGGCAGGTGACCCTGGCTGCCCTCTCCAATGTCCTGGGTCATCCAAAGAAAGCATTGTGCCTCACAGCAAAGACACGTGTGAGCTCAAGGAACAGACTGCCTTGAGTTAGGGTGGCCATTGGGCATAAAGCGATCAAGGAGGTCCGGCAATGCTGCAGTCAGCCCAAATTCCGGTCACCTGGTGTGCCTCCCTCGGGCGGGGGGAGTACCCCTTCCTTTCCCAATCACTCCATCATCCCACGACCACGTGGAACTTTTCCTGGAGAGCCATGGATGCCAGTCGTGACACACTTTGGAGGCATCTTTTTTGTTGCCGGAGTCTCTGTTGGCCAGGCTGGTGCATGGTGGCACGATTGTGCCTTCTGGGGCCTCGACCTGCAGGGCTGAGGCAGTCCTCCCGCCTTGGCCCCCGAGAAACCTGGACTCTGGGGGCCATTGCACCTACTCGATTTGGGGCCCTCTTGCTGAGATGAGGTGTGGTCACATAGCCCGGGCTGGTCTCTAAACCCGGGGACTCAGGCAGTCTCCCGCCTCACCCTGACAGACACAGGGCTGATGGCCATGAGCCCTGGTGCCCGGCCTGTACTCACATGTGCTGTTGGTAGGGGCAGTGCAAAGGCACAACCCAGGATGGCGGTCCCCACATCTCGTGTACCTGGGACCACGTGTGGCCCCATGCACCATTCCAGTACTTGCGTTCCAGGGAGCGATGAGGTCTCGCTACTTGGCTCAGGCAGGTCTCGAACTCCCGACCTGCAGCAGTCCCCATCCTCAGCCTCCCAAAGCCACAGTCCCATTGTCTGCCAATCCACTGTCTTTTGGGAACTCTAGGCTCAAGGCTGGGGTTTCTTTCCCAAATGATCTGTCTGTTCATGATGGTCCCAACTCCACACACAAATGGATGCTCTTCTTTTTTTCCCCTTTTTTCCCTTTTTTCTTTGAGTTGGAGTCTCACTCCCTTGCCCAGGCTTTATGGCAGTGGCTCACTCTGGCCACTGCAGTCTTGACATACCAGGCTCTGGCAACCCTTTCACTGGCCTTCTGAGGAGGTGGAACGACAGCTGTGTGTCACCATGCCTGGCTCATTTGGGATGGAGGGTAGAGATGAGGTCTTGCCGAGTTGCCTGGGTGGTTCTCTGCCTATGGGTTCAGGCCAATTGCTGGTGTGGCCTCCAAAAGCCCTGGGATGATGAAGCTGAGCCCACGAGCCTGCCCTTGATCCTCCATCAAAACAAACCAGGTGGTCTGATGTGATAGCCCATGCATGGAATCTTTGTTCTCTGGGAGGCTGAGGCAGGGGTACCTGGAACCCAGGAACCCAAGGTCAGCCCGGGTCATGCAGGGAGATCCCATCTCCACACCCATTTAAACAGGGATTCTGGGGTCGAAGTGCCTGTCATCCAGACCACTCTGGAGACTGAGATGGGAGGATCACAGGAGTCCACGAATTCGAGCCTGGCAATGAACAACAGTAATGACCATGGGCACCAGGCTGGGCCACAGAGCCAGACCCTGTCTCCAAAATCATCAGAATCGTGCACAGAATCAAAATTGCACATGGTGTGTTCACAGGATGACTGGCTTTAGATCAGAAAAATTGTGATTGAGGAGGAAGAGGAAGGAATGTCCACAAGTGAAGGATTTGTCCCTGGCCTTTCTTGGCAGAAGGTCCTTGTTGGCGAGTCAGAGGGTCAGCCTGCCTGGGGCACATTATTAACTTTGGAGAGGGAACCTGGCAGGAATCCCAGGAGCCTGGGAACTCCCACACCAAAGTGTGGGTAGCCACTTGGGGGTGGGTTAGGGCTGGAAGGTGCCAAGCTTGAGGGACCCTCGCATGTGGGGAAGAAGGGGAGAAGGACTGAGGGCAGAAAGTTTGCAGGAGAAAGGATTTCTTTATTTCTTTTTTCTTCCTTCTTTCCTTCCTTTCTTACATTCTTTCTTTCTTTTGTTCTATCTTTATTTCCCCACTGGGTTGCTAAATCTACTCTCAAACCGCACAACTAGGGTCATCCTCTCAGCCTGGGCCACCCAAACTGCTGCAATCACAGGCTTTACATTTTGTCGACATCCTGGTGTTCCTCCCTGGTCTTGAACTCTGTGCCAGAGGTGATCCTCCCACGGAGACCTGACCTCACCCAAGGTTTTCCAGGTTTAGCTTGGGGTAAAGGTGGGGGGCTTGTTATGGTGTCCAGCCTGTTCTAGAGTTTCCGGACTCTGGCCACTTCCCCGTTTTGACTTCCCCGAGTGCCAAAAAGACAGGTGAAAGTGGTCAGGCCGTCCCCACACTTACAAACTTTTGAGAATCACACCCTGCCTATCCCTGAGGCTGCCCCTGAGAGGAACAAGCGACTTCACCCTGGGGAATGAGGTGGTAGGAGGGCAGGGTGCCCAGTTGAGACACACCCCAGAGCCAGATTCACCCCCCAGGAAGGGCTCAGCTGGCAATGCCAATCACCCTCTCCAGGTTCCCAGGTCATCAGAAGAGAGTGGGCCTCATGGTGGGGCCCTGAGAGGGGTGGTGAGGCAGGGCATGGGGGCTCAAGCCTGTCATCCTGGTGCTCTGGGAGTCTGAGGCAAGAGGATGGCCTGAGCCCCCGAGGTCAAGACTAGCCTGGGCACCTTGGCGAGACCGCGTCTCTACAAGAAGTCAAAAAAATGAGCTGAGCATGGTGGCACATGCCTGTCATTCTGGCCACTCAGGATGCTGCACCAGGAGGATTACCAGAGCCCAGCCTGTAGAGGCTGTGGTATCCGAGGGCAGACCCCTGTGCCCTGGCCCGGGTGAAAGAGCAGGACTCCAACTCAGAATAATAATACCTACCACCACCATCACCACAACCACAGGATGGTCTCAGGGGCTCAGGCTGGCATCCCAGCCCTTTGGAGGCCCAGATGGGTGGACGGCCTGAGGCTGTGGTTTCACAACAGCCTCTGACAAAGGGCAAGACCTCATCTTGGTCACTGAAAATAAATCCAAAGAGTAGCTGGGCATGGTAGTGCAGGCCTGTGGTTCCAGGAGGATCACCTGAGCCCAGCAGGTGGAGTCCACGGTGGCCATGAGCTTGACCCTGCTCTCCAGCCTGGGTGACAGAGCAGGATTCTGACCCCAAATAATAAAAATCACCACCATCACCACCATCACCACCCCTGCCACCGAGCACAAGATGTCACACTCAGGGATGGGAGAGGAAAAGGCACTTTCTGGCCTGTCATTTTCAGGAGGTTTCAAAGGTGGCCACCGGCATGTCTGACCTGTGACATTGGCCACGGGCACCAGAAGGCCTGCCTCCACCCTCCACACTCATGCCCCATGTCAAAGCTGCATGTGAGCTCACTGAACAGATGGCCGCAAGTTAGGGCAGCCATTGGACACAGACTGATCAAGACAGTTCGGCAACATTACGTACAGCCCAGGTTTCTGTCTCCCGGTCTGCAATCTTCAGGCAAGGGGAGAGCCTCTTCATCTCCCAATCTCTCATTCATCACTCACCCACACGGAACTTTAACTGTGGAACCCTGGTCCCCCATCGTGATGCATGTGGAAGGCATCTTTTTTGTTGCCAGAGTCTCCATGTGCCAGGCTGGGGCACGGTGACAGGATCGTGGCTTTGGGGCCTTGACCTTCGGGGCCTAGTTGGTCCTCCTGCCTCGGCCCCTGAGCAGCTGGGACTCCCAGGTCCACCACGCCTGACATTGGAGGACC
>NW_007254019.1:0-564 GCF_000164805.1 Carlito syrichta | reverse complement strand
GAGGCCAAAATGGGAGGATGGCTGTAGCCCATGAACTCAACGCCAGCCTGGGCCTCGCAGGGAGACTCCTCCTTCGAACCCATCCAAAGAGGGTTTCTGGGGATGTGGTGCCCATCACCCAGCCACTACAGAGGCTGAGGTGGCAGCGTTGCCAGAGCCCATGATCTCAAGGCTGGTGGTGAATGACGGTCGTGTCCCCGGGCCCCAGCCTGGGCCCCAGAGTCAAACCCTTTCTCCAAAAACATCAGAATCTTACAGATTCTCAACTGTGCATGGTGTGCTCAAAGGGCGACTGGCTTTAGAGCCAGAAAAAATGGGACTCGGGGGAAGAAATGTACCCGGGTAATGGATGTTTCCCTGGCGTTTCTTGATGTAAGGTCCTCATTGCCGTGTCAGTGTTCCGGCCTGCCTAGGCACATTTCTCACCTTGGACAGAAGAGTCGGCAGGAACCCAGTCAGGGAGTCTCTGGAACTCCCACACAAAAGAAGTGGCAGCCATTGGGTGGTTGGGACTGTAAGGTCCCAAGCTTGGTAGATCCTAGTATGTGGGGGCAGTGAAGGGGG
>NW_007254018.1:1207512-1216081 GCF_000164805.1 Carlito syrichta | reverse complement strand
GTACCCCACAAAACCATAATAAAAAATACTGATTAATGAAAAAAAAAAAAAAAAGAATGTATATCACACAAACTATAATAAAATATAAAATACTCTTTGTTGTAAAAAAAAAAAAAGAAGGAAATCCTGTGACTTGTGGCAATACTGATCAACCTGGAGGACATTATGCTAAGTAAAATAAGCCAAGCAAAAATACTGCATGCTATCACTTAATCATGGAATCTAAAAAAGTGGAACTCATAGAAACAGAAAGTAATAGGGTGGTTCCCAGGAGCTGAGGGGAGGGCTAGGAAAGGGGAGATGTTAGTCAAGGGTACTAAGTTTCAACTAGAAGGATTGAGTTGGCCGGGTGTGGTGGCTCAAGCCTGTAATACCAGTCCTTTGGGAGGCCGAGGCGAGAGGATTGCCTGAGCCCGTGGGTTTGAGACTAGCCTGGGCAACTTGGCGAGACCTTGTCCCTACAATAAAAATCAAAAATAAGCTGGGCGTGGTAGCATGCACCTGTAGCTCCGGCTACTTGGAAGGCTGAGGAAGAAGGATCACCAGAGCCCAGCAGGTCGAGGCTGCGGTGGCCAGGAGCGGCCACAGCACTCCAGTCTGGGTGACAGAGACTCCAACTCAAAAAAAAAAAAAAAACTGATGCACATTTTGTTCTGTACTTCTTTACTAACAAGTATATAAACCATCTTATCATAAACTGTATTTTTATTGACCATTTTTATTCCTTCTTTTGTTGGCTTTGTTTTTGTTGTTTACTTAGTTTTTTTAAAAAATTGAACTGTTAGTATTCTTCTGGTTTATGTATAAAAGGTATTTATATATTAAGAATATACATCCTTGAAATATTTATTGCAAATATTATTCCTAATTTGTTTTGCTTTCTTACTTTTTTCTTTTCATTTCTTTTCTTTTCTTTTTTTGAGATGGGATCTCACTCTGTTGCCCAGGCTGGAGTGCAGTGGCATGGTCATGGCTCACTGCAGCCTTGACCTCCTGGGGTCAAGTGATCTTCTCACCTCAGATCCCCCAGGAGCTGGGACTACGGGCACATGCCATAATGTCCGGCTAATTTTTTTATTTTTTGTAGAGAAGAGGTTTCGCTATGGCCCAGTCTGATCTTGAACTCCTGGGCTAAAATGATCCTCTTGCCTCAATCTCCCAAACTGCTGGGATTACAGGTGTGAGCCACCATGCTTGACCCTTTTTCTTATGATGAAGTTTTTAGTATATCAATCTCTCAAAGAAAGAAACTATACATACTTCAACTTTTCACTATGGTAAACAATCAATCAAAATTAAAATACAATTATATCATTGGTAACAAAAAATAAACGAACTGAAACATAAAAGTGAGATGAATTTCAAAGGCAAATGAAACATCACTCCCACGGATGACTCAGGTAACCAGTCACATCCTTCCAAAAAAAGTACTTGGGAAAACTCCAATTTTTTTCCCCCTAAGAATTCTTACATATGTAATGTTTTTCTTCATTTGTTGTTATTACTAAGTTTAGAATCTATTGGTTAAATTGTCATTTCTAAGAAGATGTCAACATTATCCTCCAATAAATTTTAAGATGATCAGTAATTATTTAAGCAAAAGTTTATGGGCGAATAAAACTAAACAATGATCTTATGATTTCCTTCCTGCTTCTAAGGAAATTAACAAATTAAAAAGCAGCAGATGAGGGTGTTAAGTCTGAGACGGCAGTAATAGCTGCATGACGCTGGTGCACTGCAAATAAATCTGTGTGGTAATTCAAATTGACTCACACATCTGTGCCACATATGACAGCCCAAAGTGTTTTTATTGCCTCCTTTGTAATTTTTAGATTTTCTTATCTCATTGACTATGAAAAGCACAATCATCCCACACACCGTTCTTTTGGATTGAGTTTTAATATCATCTGCATAAAATTTTAGCTTCATATTGAAAATTAGAAGTGAAATTGAATTCCAAGCAAGTAACCTGACTTGAACAATTCAAATGTGTGTAGTATAATAACACTTGGAATTGTTTTTCTACTTTATTTCAATCGGTTAGTTGAGTTTGTGATTAACTTTAATCATTTTTTTATAATGTTAGCAAAGCATCCAATGTGTTTTCATTTGTAATTCCTGATAAAAATGGGCCAGTGTATATTCATTATTAATGTAATATCCCCACTTATCACATTTATTATTGCTTATTAAATGCATTTATGGTTTCAAAGGTCTCTCTTTCATGGTTCTTTTTCTAATGCTTCTTCAATCGCGAGTCTGGTTAAACATCTTTCGTTGTTTACTGACTGCATGCATTTTAATTTTTGTTAAAAAGCCCAAATTTCCCAGTTTATCTTTTGTCTTTTCATTCTGTTTGTGATATTTTAGGCATATCTTAGTTCTAAATTTTAAACAGCCAAATTTCCATCTTATGTTTTATGATTTCAGTTGTGTGTGTTTTTCTGGATTCTGTGTGCTTTCTTACTACAAGATTATATAAAAATACCACTCATATTTTCTTGTAGTACTGTTTTGATTTCATTGTTTCAGGTTAAATCTTGGCATCTATTGAGATAATATTTTTCTTATTTGACCTATGAATATGGATGCACTATATTAATAGCTTTCCCATTAAATCAGATAGCATTTCTTAAATAAATTGCCATACATTATTATTGTAATGGAAGGCTAGCTCTTTTAGGAATTTTGCATTGGCTGACATAAATGATACTATTCTATACATTTCTCTTTTTTACTATTGTTAGGCAGATTTTGTTGATCATATTTTGATGTCTTCTGAAGTTGCATCTGACAGCTACTTTTCTTTCTTCATACTCTAAAATGACTTAGTGACACCATTTAGCACTTTTTTTTTGCAGGTTACATCTTGGACACTTTCTCAGTTTCTTCCAAGGTTCACAATCTGTGTAGCTACTCTAACTCTTTTTGAGTCCATTTCGGTAACGTATTTCCCTAGAATTCATCTGTTTCCTCCAAGTTTTCAGCTATATTTATATGCAGTTGTGCAAAATACCTATCTTGTTAATTTCTGTTATTTCCTTTCCAGTATCGTGTACTTATGTTTTCCTCTCCACTAACCTAGCGTGCAGGTTGTTCTGCTTTTCAGAATCAGCTCTTCGATTTATCAGTTCAATTCTTTTTCTGCATTCTAATTAAGTTCCACTAAGTGCTAGTGCTATAATAATTTCTTTCTTCTACTTCCTTTTGATTCAATTTGATGTTGTTTTCTAATTTCTTGATTTAAGTGCTCTCTATAATTTACTCAACCAGAAAATAGTAGGAAGATATTTTACTTTCTTAACTTACACGGTGTTGAAAGAAAAATTTTGGACAGTTTAAATTTAGCATCCTTTATTCGAGCAAAGAACGATTCCTGAATTGGGCAGTACTCAGAACCAGAAACGGTTCGGAAGCTCCACTCTGCAATGAGGGCCGTGAGTGTTTATAGACAGAAATGGGGAGGACAGTTGGCCTCCATATCTGTGGGTTCTGCATCCACAGATTCAACTACCCATGGATCAAAAATAGTTTTTAAAAAACCCAATAAAACATAATACAAATAAAAATCGAGTATAACTATTTTACATAGCATTGGCACTGTATTCGGTAATATAAGTCATTTAGAGATGATTCAAAGTACATGGGAGGAAGTGTGTAGGTTATATGCAAATTCTACGCCACTCTCTATAAGTAACTTGAGCATCTGAAGATTTTGGTATCTGCGGGGGTTCTGGAATCAATCCCCTGGAAATACCGAGGTACTGCAGTACAGAAATAGCTTGTTTACAGCCCCGAGTTTGCCTTATTTGGACGTGGTCTGATCAGTTGGCAGCCTGTGACTGGCGGAAGCTCCGCTGCTCTGGTTGGCTGGGACTCAGCTGTTAGACTTAAGTTTCCAGTTGTTTGTACTAAGTTAAATTGCAATTTCTAAAGTGGGGAACTCAAAGTTTGGAGGCAGCCTGGGGTCCATGGCCTCCTGTTCATTTAATTTCACGAAGTAGATTATGCATATATTATGTACACACACACGTATATAGTCTCTGCAGTAGTCTAGATTATGTATATTTTTGAAAGTTGCATGAATATAATTACAAGAACAATTTTATAAGGGTGTTAAGACATTTCCTTTCCTAAGCATGTAATTGTATAAATGCAGGTATATTTCATTTTATGGGGGGGTAGGGGAAGCAAGATTTATTGAGAGGACAGAAAAGCTCCCAGAGTGGGAGGGCACCCCAGGGGGTTGCCTGCAGGTATATTTCAGTGGCAATTTTTAAAAAAAATTAAGCTTTCTTGCCAGGCTAAAATTGAACATGAAATAGAAAGAAAAGAGGGAAAACTCAGTATACTTTTTTTTTTAGTGGGAGTCTCTGTCACCTGTGCACGGCCACCACAGCCTCGACCTGCTGGGCTCAGGTGATCCTTCTGCTTCAGCCTTCCAATTAGCCAGAACCACAGGCTCCTGCCACCATGCCCAGTTAATTTTTTGATTTATTGTAGAGACGGGGGTCTCACCAAGTTGCCCAGGCTGGTCTTGAACCCCTGAGCTGAGGCAATACTCTCGTCTTCACCTCCCAAAGTACTGGGATTACAGGCGTGTGCCACTGCACCTGGCAACTAAGTATACTTTATAGGAAAGCCCTTATAGGGAAAAATGTTATGTTTTTGTATAAAACGATTTTTTTTCTTAATGTGTTCCTGATTTGGAAATTCAATGTTTAATTGATTGGGATAGTGTTATTATAACAATACAGAATCTAAGTAGAATTAAAATTCTCAAATCAGAATTAAAATTCTTATGCTAATATTGGCTAAGTTGGGAAGTAATTAAGAAACCACTGAATGAGAGGTGACTCACAAACAGTAAAAGTACCTTGTGCAATATTAACATGGCAGAAATGTACGTTTCTTTTAATCTAGCTAGATTCAAAGTAGTCTTGGCATCAGAATTTATAATATAAAAGCCTATAAATATCACTGGAGAAGAATGTGTAGATGATTCCAACTCCAAAATAACTTCTGCAAAAGATCATTAAACTGAGCCAAGCAAAGTCTGCACCCTCAAAAAACTTGCAGGAGATGGAGTGGGGGATAGAAAGATCATGGTTTATTGGGTTTCTGAATCTTGAAAGACATTACAGTGTATATGTTGGTTGTGTCAACTGCATCTTAAATGTAGCACCTCCAAATTGAAAATTATCTTTTTTCCAACCACCCTTCCATCTTCCATAACCTGTTAGAATTTGAGTGATCTAATCCCAGCCCTTTGGGAGGCGGAGGTGGGAGGATTGCCTGAGCCCAGGAGTTCGCGATCAGCTTGGGCAACTTGGCAAGACTTCAACTCTACAATAAATCAAAAAATTAACTGGGCGTGATAGCGCACACCTGTGGTTCCAGCTACTTGAGAGGCTGAGGGGGAAGGATCATCTGAACCCAGGAGGTCAAGGCTGTGGTGGCCCTGAGTGTGCCACTGCACTCCAACCTGGGCGACAGAGTGAGACTCCGACTCAAAAAAAAAATTCAAGTGATCTTAATGAAACAGTCCTACTGTGTGTTTGTCTCTGATTTTTAAATTCTTAAGAAGTTTGCCTCAGTGGCTCGCTTGTTGTCCTGGGACTGGCCTATGGGGTTCATCGTGTTTTGGCCAGCCTGCACTTCTTGACTGCTGTCCACATGCATTTGCTGCTTGAGCTCAATTCAATACCTGAAGGTCTTTGAAATGCCCTGTATCCACTAATACTCTGGCTTGATCCCACCTCCTCCTGCCTCTGTCTTGATGATCCTTGATTTGGTGATCATTCTCAACTCTTTGCTTTCAAAGTGCTGAAATCACTTTTATCTTTAAAACAACAGTATCTTCAAACTACCACTATCTCCTTTCCATTCAAGTTCCTTGAAAGAATAAGGTCTACTTCATTTTCTGTTCACTCTTCAACCCATTGTTGAGTTTCTGTTCCTACTACTAATATTTTTTAAAAAACACCAATTAAAAACCACAAATAAAATCCTAATTTCCAAATCAAATGGACTAGTCTAAGTGTGCACTTTCACATCTCAAACAGCATTTAAGACTATAATCTACTATTCACTCGAACAACCCTACTTATTTTTCTGTGCATTGTAGAAAGCACGAAAAATATAATTAAGTTTAATGATAAAAATAAAGCCAGGTGCAGCAGTGTGCACCTAGAGTCCCAGTTACTCAGGAGGCTAAGGCAGGAGGATCTCTTTTTGTTTGTTTGTTTGTTTTTGTTTTTGTTTTTTTTCAGTTGGAGTCTCACTCTGTCGCCCAGACTAGAGTGCAGTGGCCGCTCCCGGCCACCGCAGCCTCGACCTGCTGGACTCTGGCGATCCTTCTGCCTCAGCCTTCCCAGTAGCCGGAACTACAGGCACGCGCTACCATGCCCGGCTAATTTTTCATTTATTGTAGAGATGAGGTCTCGCCAAGTTGCCCAGGCGGGTCCCGAACCCCAGGGCTCAGGCAATCCACTCACCTCAGCCTCCCAAGGCATGGGATTACAGGCTGAGCCACCGAGTCTGGCTCAGGAGGATCTCTTGAGCCCAGGAGTTCAAGGCTATAATGTCTTATGATCACGTCTGTGAGAAGCCACTGCACTCTCATCTGGGCAACAAGATAGCAAGAGCCTCTCCCTAAAACAACGATAACAACAGCAAATCTATATATATCCCCACCACTTAACAATAACTAACAGTAACATTTTATATATTGCTTTCAAGTGAGTTACAGATTCAATGCAATCCCTATCAAAATTCCAGTAATATTTTTCACAGAAACAGAAAGAAATCCTAAAATTCATATGGAACCACAAAATACCCAATTATGCAAAGCAATCTTTTTTTGTTTTGTTTTGTTTTTTTGAGTTGGAGTTTCACTCTGTTGCCCAGGCTGGAGTGTAGTGGCATGTTCACAGCCACGGCAGCCTTGACCTGTTGGGCTCAGGTGATCCTTCCACCTCAACCTTCCAAGCAGCTGGAACCATAGGCACGCACCACCACACCCGGCTAATTTTTTTATTTATTGTAGAGATGAGGACTCACCATGTTGCTCAGGCTGGTCTCAGACCCATGAGCTCAGGCAATCCTCTCACTTCAGCCTCCCAAAGTGCTGGGATTATAGGCATAAGCCACCATGCCCCACAGCCAAAGCAATCTTGAGCAAAAAGAACAAAGCTGAGGCATTGCACCACATATTCTCAAAATGTACTACAAAGCTGTAGTCACCAAAACAGCATGGTTCATTGGAAGGACATCCAAGGCAAAACAAAAACAAACCCCCCAAAACCCAGCATGGCACTGGCACAAAAACAGATATAAAGACCAATGGAACAGAATAGAGTATAGAAATAAATCCATCCATTTACTTTCAACTAATCCTTGACAAGAATGCCAAGAATACACAATGGGGAAAGGACAGTTTTTTCAGTAAATGGTGCTGGGAAAACTGGATATACATATACATATGCAGAAGAATGAAACTTGACTCTTATCCCATATTCAAAAATCAACTCATCATGGATTAAAGATTTAAATGTAAGATGGAAACGATACAACTCTTGGAAGAAAACATAAGAAGAAAAGCTTCTTGACATTGGTCTGAGCAATTATTTTCTTAAAAATATGATCCTAAGCCGGGCTTGGTGGCTCAGCCTGTAATCCCGCGCCTTTGGGAAGCTGAGGTGAGTGGATTGCCTGAGCCCACGGGTTCGAGACCCACCTGGGCAACTTGGCGAGACCTCATCTCTACAATAAATCAAAAAATTAGCTGGGCATGGTAGCGCACACCTGTAGTTCCAGCTACTTGGAATGCTGAGGCGGAAGGATCGCCGGAGCCCAGCAGGTCGAGGCTGCGGTGGCCGGGAGCGGCCACTGCACTCCAGTCTGGGCAACGCAGTGAGACTCCAACTCAAATAAATAAATAAATAGATAAATAAACTCAACTTCATTGTATTTTTCTCTACACTTGATCTTAACCAAAAAGGTCAAGAAGTGATAAATGTATTTTTGTCCTAAAAAGAGAAATTTCTCCTGTACAACATCAGTGGGTATTTGTGTGTGTGTGTGTGTGTAACCCCCCTTCCCTCCCACCTCGATAGGCTCAGCTCTAAACAGTTTGTGCCAGTGAGCTACCTGCTGACTGGGACAGCGCAGTGTTGTGGGCCTCTTGGCAGCACCTGTAGCTGGTCAGGCCCAGGCCAGGCTGGACCTGAGCTAGGTCGGCTCAGGCAGGAGGTATTGGACGTCTCTGCGTGGCCTGATAAGCGACGCTGAGCAGGGGCTGGAGTCGCTGTACACTGTCAGCTTAATACTGAGTAATTGTCTTAAAATTATTTTCCGCAAGGCCTGCTTTTTTTAAGTTGTGACGTGGCATGCGCTGTGCCAGAGGTGCGTTGTTGGTGTTATCTCCTCCTGAATTATAAATGAAGAGGTTTTATTCAGGTTGCTGAGAAGGTCTTCATTGTAGGTAAGTCACTCCATCCTTAGAACTCCAGGTGACACTGATCCAGTGATTACAGGATGGAAGAAGAATCTGTGCTTGGATGACAGG
>NW_007254018.1:1203951-1207492 GCF_000164805.1 Carlito syrichta | reverse complement strand
GCTACTTGGAAGGCTGAGGCGGAAGGATCGCCGGAGCCCAGCAGGTCGAGGCTGCGGTGGCCGGGAGCGGCCACTGCACTCCAGTCTGGGCAACAGAGTGAGACTCCAACTCAAAAAAAAAAAAAAAAAAGATCCTGCAAACACAGGCAACAGAAGCAAAAATAAACAAGGGGGATTACATCAAACTAAAAAGCTTCTGCACAGCATAAACAAAAACAAAAACAAAAAAACAGTCAACAGAGTGAAAAGACAACCTTTGAAATGGGAGAAAATATTTGCAAACCATATATCTGATAAGGGGTTAATATCCAAAATATATAAAGAATTCAACTCAATAGCAAGAAAACAGCCTCATTTTTAAATAGCAAAGTTCCTAAATAGACATGTCTCAAGAGTCTTATATAAATGGCCAATAACTATATGAAAAGATACACAGTGTCACTAATCAGGGAAATGCAATGAGACATATCACAATGAGATATATCACCTTTCGCCTGTTAAGATGGCTGTTATCAAAGATAAATGGCAGGTGTCAGCAAGGATGTGGAGAAAAGAGAAACCGTTGTACACAGTTGGTGGAAATGTAAATTGGTAGAACCAATGTAGAAAATAGTATGGAGGTTCCCCCCGAAATTAGAACTACCATACCATCCTTGGTAACACTGAATTAAGGTGAGAGGGCCACTTGAAGCCAGGTGTTCAACCAGCCTGCGCGACATAGCAAGACTTCATATCGCTACAAAAACTAAACAATTAGCTGGGTGTTGTGGCTTACGCTTGCAGTCCCCTACTTGGGAGGCTGAGAAGGGAGGATTGCTTGAGCCCAGAGGTTCGGGGCTGCAATGAGCTATGATGGCGCCACTGTGCTCCAGCCTGGGTAACTTTGTGTCTTAAAACAAAAACCAAAACCTTGAACGTTTCCCGTGAATCTGAATGGTAGAAGTAGGATCTCATAGCTTTGAGTCGCCCTTGTCAGGTTTGTAGCAAGATTATACATTCGTCACTCTCTCCTCAACATGGCCTCCTACTTCTGAATAATCCATTTTTGTCTCCTCCTCAGGCTTTCCTTTTTCTGACCCGTCCACAGCATTTTGTCCTCAGCCCCTTGAAAGTCCCACAGGCATCTCAAATGCAGTTATGTCCTAAATTAAACTCATCTCCACTCCTACTTTGCTCTAGTTTTTGGTTAATGACATCATTAACCACCCAGGCACCCTCCTCGTCAGGAACCTGAGTCTTCGAAGACAAGTCCCATCTCTCGTTCCCACATCCAATCCCTCAGTGACTTCTTCAGTCTCTCAAACGTCCACTCCCGTCTCCACAGCCGCTGCCCTATTCAAGCCTTCATTATTGCAACCATCCCTTCTAAGTCTCTCAGCCTTCACGTCACCCTGATCTTTCTAAAATGCAAATCTGGTCATGCTTTCTGGGTTCTGCTTGTCTGTACAATTTCACTCCTTGCCCTTCCCCTCCCTTTCTCCACTCCAGTTATATGGAACAGTAGAATTCCCCGTGGCCTCTGAGCAATTTTTCTGCCGAGTGTGTGCCTTTTCCTTTGCCTTGTGAATTCCCACAAATCCTTAGAGAGGAAAGAGCCTAGCCAAGCACTCCCAATTACTTTATATCTAGCTTCAGTATGACACTTAACATCATGAGGCCAGGCGCAGTGGCTCACACCTGGAATCCTAGTACTTTGGGAGGCTGAGGTGGGAGGATTACTTGAGTGCAAGAGTTCGAACCAGATTTCACAAAAAAATTTAAAAATTAGCCGAGCGTAATAGTGCATGCCTGTAGTCTTAGCAATTTGAGAGGCTGAGGTGGAAGTGTTGCCTGAGCCTGGGAGGTCGAGGCTGTGGTGAGCCATGTTGCGTCCCAGCACTCCAGTCTGGGTGACAGAGCGAGACACTGACTCAAAACACACATGCACGAAATCACAGTTTCACCATTTTAGTTTAACAAGATTTTTCCCTCACTAGGTTGAGATGCTCAAGGACAGATACTATGCCATTCATGCTTTTATTCTCAGCACTAGCGAAGTTCTGGGAACATGTCACGCCCTCATTGTGGAATGAGTATTATTTCTGATAGCAGTTTTAAAATTCCTTATCATATTCTCCCTCCATCCAATAATCTCAAGCTAATTCTATTAGCAAATCCTTCTCCATTCCCTGTTTCTTTTCATTTATTTATTTATTTTGGAGCTGGAGTCTCACTCTGTCGCCCAGGCTGGAGAGCAGTGGCATGCTCATGGGGATCACAGCCTCGACCTGCTGGGCTCCGGCGATCCTTCCGCCTCAGCCTTCCAAGTAGCTGGAACTACAGGCACGCGCCACCACGCTTGGCTAATTTTTTTATTTAGAGACGAGGTCTCGCCAAGTTGCCCAAGCTGGGCTCAAACCCTCGGGCTCAGGCAATCCGCTCGCCTCAGCCTCCCAAACTGCTGTGATTACAGGCTGATCCACCGAGCTCGACTTCCATTCCCTATTGCTAAGGTTGACCAAATTATTGTCATTGCATCTTAACAGGTTTGGGCCCTTCTCCAAGTCAGGCCATCTTCATTACAGCTGACCGTAATCTTTCTAAAACACACCTAGTTATGTTATCTAACTGCTTACAAACAACTTTGAGCATGACCCATTGTGAGCCGTGGGTGGTTATTTCCCAAGGACATAGAAATAAATTTTCTTCTGTGAGTGAGAACTAAATAAATAGGCCAGGCACGGTAGCTCATGCCTGTAATCCCAGAACTTTGGGAGGCTGGGGTGGGAGGACTGCTTGAGGTCAGGAGCTCAAAGCCAAATCCAAGGCGTAGACTAAGTGTCAAAGATCATATTTAATAATTTTCAGAACCGAGCACCAGCTCAGCTCTTTAGCCCTGGCTTCATCACTCTCCTCGCTTACCCTCAGACCCCGTCCTGGTCACCATTCCACCGACCAAACAAGCTCCTGCTCATCCTTGAAAGCCAGCTTTAGATGTGACCAGGTTGCTCCAAGAAATGGTGCAGTGGGGTTTTAAACCCTGCCCTTCAACTTTTCTCAGCTTCCAAGCAAGTAAAAATCATTAAAATCAAACCCAGATCAAAATATGAATAAGATATATTCCATATGGATGATTAGAGTTGTGCAGTTTCATGTAAACTATGTGTAAAAGCATCTTTCTTTTTTAATTTTTTTGGGTCAGAGTCTCACTCTGTCACCCAGGCTGGAGTGCAGTGGCATACTCACAGTCACGGCATCCTCGACCTGCTGGGCTCAGGCGATCCTCCCGCCTCAGCCTTCCAAGTAGCTGGAACCACAAGCATGTGCTACCACAGCCGGCTAATATTTTATTAATTTATTTATTTATTGTAGAGACGAGGGCTCACCAAGTTGCCCAGGCTGGTCTTGAACCCCTGGGCTCAGGCAATCCTCTCACCTCAGCCTCCCAAAGTGCTGGGATTACATAGGTGTGAGCCACTGCACCCAGCTTAAAAGTATCTGTTAGCCGGGCTCGGTGGCTCAGCCCGTAATCCCGCGCCTTTGGGAGGCTGAGGTGAGTGGA
>NW_007254018.1:1168036-1203738 GCF_000164805.1 Carlito syrichta | reverse complement strand
CCACTGCACTCCAGTCTGGGCGACAGAGTGAGACTCCAACTCAAAAAACAAAACAAACAACAAAAAAGTATTTTTTAGAAACACGTATTTTTATTACCTACAACACACCCAGTAAAAGCAAAGTCGCTTCCTTGTAAGAGCATCTTCAAGACAAGTCTCCTGGCCTATGCTTCTAACCAAACTGCAACCACTTGCTCCCTCTCTGTAGAAATTTTGAAGAAGGCCTGGTGTAGTGGCTCACGCCTGGAATCTCAGGGCTTTGGGAGGCTGAGGTGGGAGGATTGCTTGAGGCCAGGAGTTCAAGACCAGACTGGGCAACACAGAGATACCAGGTCGCTATAAAAAATAAAAATAATTAGTCAAGTATGGTGGCCTAGTTACTTAGGAGGCTGAAGTGGGAGGACTCCTTGAGCCCAGAAGTTATCTGGAGGTCAAGGCTGCAGGGAGCTATGATCTTGGCACTGCAGCGCAGCCTGGGCAATAAAGTCAAACCCTGTCTCTTAAAAAAAAAAAAGAAGGAAAAAAGATATTCTGAAGAAGTCACAAAATATTACTTACCCTAAGAAGCTTTATCTAAGCTTCTATTCCTGACGAGCTGTTTGTAGTTTTTCTGGGCTCCATAATTCTGATCATATACAACTGTTATCTTATCAAACAATGGTGCAGTGTGGTCTTTCTCTCTTGGTTTCTTACACTAGGGTAGCTCATCCAGGGGATGAATTCTCTATCAGTTCCCTCATGTGTAAAATAAAGATAAGAAGACATATCTGATAGAATGGTTGTGAGAACTGAACGTGTTAATGCATATTTAAAGCACTTCACATGGTGTCTAACATATAATAAATGCTAAATAAGTGTTAGTGATTATTTTTCTTTCTTTTTTTTTTTTGAGTTGGAGTCTCACTCTGTTGTCCAGACTGGAGTGCAGGGCCGCTCCCGGCCACCGCAGCCTCGACCTGCTGGGCTCCGGCGATCCTTCCGCCTCGGCCTTCCAAGTAGCTGGAACTACAGGCAAGCGCTTCCATACCCATCTAACTTTTTTGATTTATTGTAGAGATGGGGTCTCACCAATTTGCCCAGGCAGGTTTCAAACCCGCGGGCTCAGGCAATCCACTCACCTCAGCCTCCCAAGGCGCAAGATTACAGGCTGAGCAACCGAGTCCAGCTAACAACTCTCTCACTATCCCTTCCTTACTCCTACCCTTTTTTTTTTTTGAGTTGGAGTCTCACTTCGACACCCAGGCTAGAGTGCAGTGGCATGTTCAAGGCCACCCCAGCTTCGACCTGCGGGCTCAGGTGATCCTTCTGCCTCAGCCTTCCAAGTAGCTGGAACTACAGGCGCACACCACCATGCCTGGCTAATTTTTTGATTTATTGTAGAGATGAGGTCTCACCAAGTTGCCCAGGCGGGTCTCGAACTCGTGGGCTCAGGCTATCCACTCACCTCAGCCTCCCAAGACGCAGGATTACAGGCTGAGCCACCAAGCCCAGCTAGTAATTATTTTTCAGTCTGTATTTGCTGAATGATAAAGCACTAGTCCAAAGAGTCCCACAGCAAACAGACTAGTAGATGTGTGGTTCACAAAAGAGCAGGCTATGAAAACACAGTATGTCCTGAAATTTCTAAAGCAGTTTCTACTTAAGCAAAATGCCTTCCCCATTACCTGTACGCAGATATGACATGAAATTGAGTAGATCTGAATGTCTTAGCAGCTTAAGAAGAAAGTTTTCAAGACCTTAACACTGGAAAATAAACTAAGCTTCAATTATACATGTGTGAACTTCAGAGGAAATTTACTGAATATAACACTTAAAACAACTTCACGGGCCAGGTGCAGTGGCTCACATCTATAATCCCAGCACTTTGGGAGGCCAAGGTGAGAGGACTCCCTGAGCACAGGGGTTCGAGACCAGCCTGGGCAACTTGGCAAGACCTCGCCTCTACAATCAATCAAAAAATTAGCCAGGCATGGTGGCTCGCACCTGTAGTTCCAGCTTCTTGAAAGGCTGAGGTGGAAGGATCCCCTGAGCCCAGCAGGTGGAGGCTGCGGTGACCATGAGCATGCCACTGCACTCCAGTATGGGCGACAGAGTGAGACTCCAACTCAAATACAACAACAACTTCACATTTGGAGAAAAAGAAAACACAATGTCTTGGGAATTTGTGCTGTCTTCGACTCTATCATATAATAGTTCTTTATACTACAAACTCTCTGTAAATGTATTTTTTCTCAAGTTTCATGAGAAAAATCAAGTGAAGTGTGTTGTGTGGTAGAAATAATGCCAAATTGGTACAATTGTGGGCTAGAAATATTGGGTTCTAGCTCACAAATTAGCTGTGGGGTCTTGGGCAATCTTTTAACACCTCTGGGCTTCAGAGCCCTGCCTTGGAATCTGAAGGAATTAGATGAAATAATCTCTAAATTCCTATCTAGCTCTAAAATATGAAGTTTTAAAAATACCATATTTTAAACTTTTTCATACACGGTTCCCCTCTCCCCCACTAGAAACTAAACTAAATTGTGTTTTTTAGGGTAAGAATCAGATCTTATTTTCTTCATACCCCTGTGCCTAGATCCAATACCTGTTTCTTGACTTTGAATAAATTAATTACTTAATGTTTATTGAATAAGTACCCCCTGCACAGAGCTTCTAGTTTCAAAAGGCATATGCCAGGTGTGGTGGCTCACGTCTATAATCCCAGCAATTTTGGGAGGTCTATGTGGGAGGATCTTTTGAGCCCAGGAGTTTGAGATCAGACTGGGCAACGTAGTGAGACCACATCTCTACAAAAAAAAATCAAAAGAAGTAGTTGGCTGTGGTGGCACATACCTGTAGTCCAGCTACTCAGGAGGCTGAAGCCAAAGGATTGCCTGAGCCCAAGAGGCTGAGGCTGTGGTAAGCCATGAGCGTGCCACTGCATTTCAGCCTGGGCGACAGAGTGAGACCCTGACTCAAAAAAAAAAAAAAAAGGCATAGCAAATTTATGGTATAATAGGCTAATAGCTAACACTAAGGCTATTATGTTATATAAGAACAAATTATTGTTCATTAATGATTGTTGATATTCAATATATTATTGGTCACTTGTTGAAAACTTTTCTAAACTAAAAGGTTTCCTTACTGAATGTTTCAGAGAAATTCAGAGTTAGCTACAAAGCTTTAGGAGAGGCAAATCTATGAAATCCTGTAATCCTAAAGGCAACATCCATCAATATCAAAGGTATTCAAGTATTCAGTCTACAGCAGCATTTTGTAGAAAAGGTTTTTATCTTTGACTTTCTACCAAAATTAGACTGAAAGACAGACAGTCTGGTCAAGGAAATAAGTACTGCATACTGACACACTGAGAAAACACACACACACACACACACACACACACACACACACACACACACACACACACAATTTAAACTAAACAACTAAATTGCCTCATGTATCCACTTTCTTTTTTTTCCACCTACTCATTTTCAAGTTAATATTTAGTTAACACGTATTGCAGGTGCAGTTACAAAATAATATGGAACGGGAAACAGAGCGTGATTAACTGTCAAGGGAGTCTAGGTAGAGAAAACAGCGTCTTCCCTGTTTATGAACAAGGACAGATGCTTCTCTTTGGACACAGCCCCCAAAAGAAATAAAGGAAATTCATTTCTTCTGTTTTAGTCATAATGTCATAATGTGGCTGAAATCTGAGTACTTATTTCAGAACTTTCTGGTTCTGGACTGTTGAGAAAGCTCAGGTGTATTTTTTTTTTTTTTTAACTAATACTCCGCTATAAACTTCAACCACCTGAACTTGAGTCTGAATGTTCTTCACAGATTAACTCTACATCATCAACGGACACAAGCACAGTAAGTTTTTTATTGTTAAATTACTATGTTACCATATGCAGAGCAAAAAGGAAAGGGAATGATCTATGTGTGCACTCACATTTTAGATTCTTAAAGAATAAACAAGTAAACAAATTATAAGTTAGGAAAGGAAATCTGAGGCAGGGGCTTCCTTACATGACTTCTAATTTTTCTAATAATTATAGAAAACATGCTCAAAAATTTTAGAAAAACATTTTTCTACATGTGATATTATATTAATAAATAAACTATGTTTACCTCATTAAATTGGAAAGACTCTCAATATTAAGGACAGTCTCTATCTGGTTAATGCAATTATCATTTGGATATAATATAGGCATCAAAAAATAAAGGGGTGGCATCGTTTCAACTTTTTTCAGAATGTGAACACTTTAATGCTGAGTTTCCAGTTCCAGAATTGTCCATTCCCCTTGAGGCGAACAATCTTCAGAGGAAAAACTAGCCATGGTGATGCTCGCTGAGGAATCAGGTGGAGATGTGAGTTCACTCCATCTGTTCAAAGTGTCAGTGTGTGCTGTACCCTGAGGTTTTGAGCTGTCTCGTGCTAAAAGTAGTGTCTGACTGATCAGATACTGTGCTAAATTGAAGTCTTCAGGAACAGAACTTGTGATATCTAAGTTTGAATCCTGTTCCGAGAGCAGCTGCTTGAGGAGTGTCCAATCTTGTTTTGCAAAGTGGTGATCATCATCAAGATCCATATCTGTGACGTGTGTTTCTGACTCCATTTCCTGCTCAAATGCTTCTATTACATCCATCTCATATATTGGAGAGAGGGCTTTTGAAGGCCGGTGGTCATACATGCAGGTTTGTGCCAGTGTGTCACAATCATCTATGTTTCCTGAAATAATTCATAATACTATACAATGTAAAAATTGCACATGTTGGTACCCCTCAGAGTTTTGTAGAATAACAGTAACACAGTATAATGGTGATAGTCCAAAAAACCACATAATGGGAAAAATAACCTCTAGACAAAATTGACAAAATTTTTGAGGCATTTTTTTTCCTATGTTAAAAAACTCAAGGGTAATGTTTAGCAGCAAAATCAACATAGGCAACTAACAATAATTCTCTATACTTTCATTTGAAAACTTGTGATACAGAAAGCAACGTAACTTATTTAAACATAAACATAGAATGTGCACATATATCAAATGCACTACAGTAGAGTCTTAAAGAGAAAAAAAAGACAGTTATCCGATGGTGACTTTGAAGGTAAGTCAGTTTCAAAAAGGGGAATAAATACATCTTGTCTAAAGGTTTATTTGTATATTGCACATGCAAAGAAGGATGCAAGCAAGGACGAACAAACAAAAAAGTACAACTCTAAAGATTCCCTTATTCTTAGGATTTTGCTGAACAGGGAACTATTGATTGGTATTTTTCTAAGTTAAGATACACAATAGCTACTCAGCTAGCCACTATTGCATATTTTAAATGAGGGTCATGAGTTCAAATAACTCTAATAAGGAAGACAAAAACACAAAACAATTAGACAGAAAATCATCTAAGCAATATGAAATAAGCCTGGGCTTTTTTCATACATTATCATTGCTTCTAAATATAATCTCTTTTAGGAAATTTATCTTTTTATCTGAAAATTTTAGAATAGAATTATAGTGATCCTGAAAGTCTTAATCTCTGTAAAATGTATATAAATTGTAATAATCAATCTCATTAAAATAGTTCAGTGCTTTTAGTTACATATTTATTGCACAGCCCTCTTAGATATATACTAGCATGTCCATAAATCATATCCAATGTATAATAGCATTTCTAATAGTCAAGAATTCTGTTAAATTATACATAAATAACTAAATAGCAGCAAACTAAGTTTTTTCCTTTATTCTTTCATGTAAAATCTCTTAGTAGGTTAACTCTATCTAATAAAAAACCAAACTTTTTACTAGATAGTCATTCTTCACTAGGATTTTAAGTGAACAATAAAGAATGAGTAACTAGCTAATTTTCATATTATTAAGAAATTTAAGTTTTCATTTAAAATTTGAATCTGTGGCTCAAGCAATTATTCTATCTAACTAAAATATAACATTCAGGGCTCCATAAAACTTTAAAATTGTATAAGCTCATTTTCTTATGCATGTAGTGTTTTCTATTTCTGTACATTACCTGCAGATAAAGCAACATTAGCTTTTTCAGTAGCTGTAGAATGGCTCTCTTTCACTTGACCTTCCTGAGGCAGAACTTGGCTCCCAGAGGAGTTTCCACATTTCACAGAGCTGCTCTTGGGTATGTCAGAATTGGTTTCTCGCTGATAAAGCTCCAAGTGGCATGGCCTTCCTTGAGATCTGACATCACTCTCTAAGAGTTTGCTGCGTTGCTGAAAGTCATGATCCGTGCTGCTTCCGCTGGTTACTTTTTTATCTGCTGGAAGAAGCTGTCTGCCTCCTTTGGACAGGACATCTACTGTGTTCTTTTCTTCTGTGGCTGAAACACTCTGTTTGTTTTTTCTGCAAGAGTCAGTGCTGCTAAGACCCCAGGGAGTGCTTTCATTTTGACGTACATCGTTGCCTTTCCCTTGTTTACCTTCTAAAATGCTCTCTTTACTTTCTTGTGAGAATCTGGGAAAGCAGGTCCCTCCGGGGTGCCCGCGAGAAATGCCATCAAAAACATCCGAAGGTGGAGAAGTCTCGACAGACGGCTGGAAGGGAGGATGGACTTCCCCTTCGTCAGAACCCAGTTCTTCACATTCATCTACTGAAAGCAAAACTGACCTTTTGAACTTTTTGTTTGCAGAAAACTCACGACTTTCGTTTTCAGTTGCATCTTCAAAAGCTAAGTTAACTATTCCCTGAAACTGCTGAGGAGCTGGGTTAGAGACGGAGCAGTGTTCTGCAATGTTTTCAGCTTCAGACCTTTCATCTTCTGTTTCATCTGCTGAAGAAGAAACTTGGTCTGTTTCCTGAGAAAATTGGACACTGCCTCGTGCCGTATTTTCTCTTTCCCTAGGGTGGATGATTGCAGACCGAGGCCACATTTCTGGCCTCTTCCTAGGAATCTCATCATCACTTGTCGAATTGACTTGGAAAAGATCGCCACTACTTTGCTTTTTCATTTTGACTTCAATTCTTAAATTACTATCATACATTTTCAATTCTTCAGGAGTGCTGGTGTCACTGCTACTTCTTCCGAGAAAGTCATGGCACAGCATAGTGCCACATTTGGAAATCCCCCTGTCATTTGGGCCATCGTCATCCTGAGACCCGCCAGCATCATAGTCTTCAGATCTGGGTTTTATGTCATCGGAGGATGTGGTGGCGCTGCCCGTGTCAGATTCTGGACTCTCTCTCTGATGTAGACCACTGGTACCCACATTCCAGTGACCCACCAATGGAGTTTCTGGGGCTTCATGGCTCTCTGGAGATTCTGAAGTTTCCATATTTTTAGGAGAATTTTTTCCTGACAGTTGTTCCGGAAAACATTTGGAGGACATATCTGAGTCTGCTGTAACATGTCTGTCTTCATTCATAGCAGGGTCATTAGACAACTGATTAGAAAATGTAGATTTTCTGTCATCTAGAACAGAATGGAAGGTACCATTTGTCCTTTCAGGAACACAAGGGGTAACATCCTTCACACATTTAATACTTGATTTTTCATTTGTATCTTTTTTCCCTACTTTGCTCTCCCTATCTGGTATTGAATGGATCTGCCCTGCATTTGTTGATTCTAAATCACAAATTGGATTAGAGTTCAAGGAGTTTTCATTTGGATTTGAAAACCCAGATTTTAGAGCTGTGGTGCTATACAATTTTGAATCAACTTGATCACTCCTGTCAGAATAACAATGTATGTTAGCTGCATTGCAGTGATCTGTTTCTCTGTGATCAGAAAGTTTTGTTTCACTTTTATCTGAAAAAGTCTGTTTTGATTCTAATTCATGTTTTAATGATTTATCCAGTTTTGAAATATTTTGGCTTTCTAGCGCCAACTTCTCTTTTTCTTGATTGCTTAATGGCTTTTGTGGGTCAGGTCCGCATGTTGATTGGAAAACTTCTGCACCACTGATTTCAGATGCAGGATTAATTAGAGGTTGGTGAGGCTTCTGTTCAGAAACACTGGTCTTGTTATTATTATCACGCACATCACGAGGCATACTTTTTTGGACAATAGATGTTTCACTTTTTAACGGTCTTTGAGAAGAAGGCTGGGTTTTCAACACAACCTGTCCAGGAAGCATTTTCTGTTTGGAATCTTTATTATTCAAAGTCTCACTTTTCTTTGACTGATTTAGGTTTTTAGGCACTACCACTACTTTTGTATTAACCTTAGGCAAAGTTGTATGTCCTTGCTTGACATTTTTTCTCTTAGGTGCTTGTTTATCTGTAGTTGTATTGTGGTCTGACTTTGCCACGTTTTCATCAGAATGCCTTGAAGAGACTGAAGATTTTACTGAATTTGGTGATTCTCCTTGGGATCCTAAGAAAATAAAGTTCACAAATACAATATATCCTCCAATTTGTGAGTGAAATGTAATATGTGTTTTTAAATTACTTTAGAAAAAAATAACCTCAATAAACCAATGGAAGGGTGACATATCTATGATCAAATGGACAATTACAGATTAGGAGTTAGTTACATGATAAAAAAGAAAAGACTTTTCTATTAAAAATATGGAAGGACCATTCTAGGGTCTTAGTAAAAATTATTAAAACACAATCACTCTTCCTCAAGTAGAGAAACTTGATCCTTATGCCAAAATTGGATTTGTATTATGTATATGAGAGTGAAAAGAATCTGGTTTTCTTATCCCAAAGAAGCAAGAAGGGTCTTTCCTTTGAAGTTTTTGGAGTAGAAAAAAGTACTGTGTTCTACACAGCTAAAAAGGAGAACCAAGTTAAATATAAAATAGAATTGTTGAAACAGTTTTTTTCTTCGAACATGAATAAAACCAATTTACGTGTCATTACCAGATCATTATTATTGTAGCCGCCTTATTGTAGCTCATTAGGGTAACAACTTAGATCTGCAGTGGAAACTAGAACTGCTGACCGAAAATAAAGAGGGATTAATTGGAGAGTTCATTTGTTTACACTGGCTAAAGTACTGGAGACGATATTTTGGACACTCAAATTCATCAAAAAGAATTATCCAGTTATTGAAATGTTTAATTTTGAGCTGCTACTAGTATATAAATAATTTCTCTCTTCCTTATTTCTGAATTGACTTTTAGTGCTAATTAATACTCTAAAACAAAATTGTTTTTAGGATTTTACAAACTGCTGTTATATATGTGAATATTTAATGCATAAGGCAAAGTAATTTTTAAAATCAGTTATTATGTTAGCAAATTATGCAAACTGATCAATTCTCTTTTCTTTCTCAAAACACTGAAAAATAATGGGCACAGCACAGATCCTGGAGTGCAAACTCTTCCTCCTCACATACTACAGCTGTCTAGACTGTACCATTACTTTTTAAAGAGCTCGTAAGTGCTGGTTTTATAGGTGGAATTCCTATAGTGATCAATGAAACTTTCAAGAAACATGGGCATAACATATAAAAGGATCAGAAATGCAGATAAACTAGTGATTCCCTTAATTATTCTCATAAAAGATAATAAAAAACAAACACACCCCAAAACACTTGTCTGAAAAGTAAAATTATAAATTCTCATCTCTATAGTGTGAAACAAATCTGAGTAAAACTAGGTTTTGCTTATTTGCTACTGAAGTTTTAAATCAGAGTTCTACTTAGCCAGTAAAAGAACACTTATGATACCCAGGACTATTTCAGCCTTACCTGGAACTTTGGCAAGACTAGCTGGGGCACTCTTTGTCCTCTGCTGAGCGGTAACACATCCACTGCCATTTCCCCTTTTCTTCAGAATTGCCTGTGGTACTGGCTCTCCATATCCTTTGTTGTTGACCTTCTTCAGTGCACTAAGAAAAATCACTTGCATTCAGTATGACACTGAGATTCCAAAACATTCAACTTTTTAAAAGACCCATACTTGAAGTAGGGTTTTTCTCAAGAAATAAAAAATATATCTCTTCTGAAAACAGAAAAATCAGATGTTTGTAAGTCTTTAAGTTTATGAAACTGTAGATCAAGCAAGATAAAGTAATACATAACCATGTACTACAAATATAAATTAAGAAATTCTTTTAATATTTTGCATCGATTGTCATTTTGCATAAAGATACCAACTTCCTTTAATTAATAAGAAAGCAGTTTTAAATTTCATTGTATAAAAACATTAAAATTATTAACAAAGAAGAAAATAAATGTTTAAAATAGTTAGCTACAAGTTCAGTATGTAACTACCTTTCAGAGAAACCTGACATACAGGTAAAACACAGAATACCTACCTGCTATTTATATTAGTGTCTTGCTCATGAATATTTTTTTTATTGGAAGTTCCATTGATAACTCTTGAAACAGGTCGAGATTTTACTGCTATAAATTAAGAAAAAGTGAGTCATGAGATAGAATACACTAAATACATATCAATAATTTATACACTTACTGGTTAGGCACTATAAACAAGATTAAATGTTAAAGTGGGAAGGAGTGTTTTCATGCACATAAATAAGTACTTTCTGGCATTTGATACTAAATAAGAGCCCAGATACAGGATCTTTTTTTTTTTTTAAAAGCAGGATTTATTGAGAGGAAAGAAAAGCTCCCAGAGAGGAGGGGAACTGAGGGGGTTGCCCCAGAATCATTTTTTGAAGAAACTTTAATTGTTAGAAGTTATTAACAATTAGAGTCCTAAAACTTACCTACAGTGGAAGTTTTGACACCATTTACACTGTTTTTCACCATCTGTCCCAGAGAATCACAAGAGGATAGTTTATGACCAGAAGGCTTTTCTTCTCCTATTGATCCATTTTCTTTTGACCCATCCAGGCATTCAGTGGAAGTCAAGAATTCCATACTTGAACTTGTAGACCTGCTGGAGGGTCCTGCAATGCTGAGGCATGGAGATTCTTTCCCTGTCCCTTTTCTCAAGGGTTTTGCTTTCCCATTTGCATTTCCGGTGAGTACCTTGGGTCTGGCACCTTCAACTTGCCTTTCCTGGTTTCTCACCCCTCTTCCATTTAATGAATTTTTCTGTTCAGTTGCTGGAACTGCTGCTGCTGCTGTTTCCACAACTTGTCTAGCTGACGTGTTTTCCCACCTTGCATTATCATTGTTTTCTGTTTTGGGTTTTATTATGGGTTTCGGCTTTCCAGAAACATTTTTTCCCCCAGTTTTTACTTCTTTTGTAATCTTAGATGCTATTTTTGTACCATTCTTTTCCTTCACATCATCATGCTTCAAAGTTTTACTTATACTATTTTTATTAGTACTTGATGAATGTCCAGATGCTCCTAACCCATCAGATTTCATCTTTTGAGTAGTAGACAGATAATTCCAACACTCTTTCTTGCTATTTTTCCACCAAGATTTGTCTTTTATAACACCAGAGTCAGACACTTGTTTCCTTTGCTATGAAGAAGAAAAAAATACTTTGTAATTTGACTGGAGTGTTTGGCATATAATACTTTATGTTTCAAAAATCCAGTTTTCAAAGAAGAAAAAAAAAACAGTCAAGTTCATATTATGATTTAGGGTTACTTAAAATGAACTGTCTTTGATCATTTTGATCAAAATTTTGTGTCTCTAATCATACTACCTTAATCAAATCTAAAACAGCATAAAACATTTATTTAAAAGACATTCTATTCTAATTCATGAAGTTCTGGTAGAGATTCATACCTAAGGATTCAAGACGTATTGGGTGAAAAATAGTATCCAAGATCTTTTGAGAGCCTACTCCCAGCTTCTGTGTCCAACCTTTTTTCATACATCATCTCACTTAATCCTCACAACAATACTATGAAATAGCTCCTGTGGTTACTTCCAATTCTTGGATGACAATGGAGATTAAAGAAGGGTGTGACTTATCCAGGGTCATGCACTGGTAAGAGATGGAACTAGGACCTGAGTACATAATTTACTGTCTCAAGCAGGTAGTCATCTATATGGCATGATTTAAGGGACATTGTAAAGATTTTCGCCACAAAAACTCTCTTCAAACCTATCCCAAATGCCAGACATTGGATCCTTAAAGATTTAATCCTTGGCCGGGCAAGGTGGCTCATGCCTGTAATCCCAGCACTTTGGGAGGCAGACTCAAGAGGATTGCCTGAGCCCAGGGGTTTGAGACCAGCCTGGGCAACATAGTGAGACCTGGTCTCTACAAAAAATAAAAAAATTAGCCCAGTGTGGTGGCATACACCCAGTGTGGTGGCATATCCAGCTACTTGGAAGGCTGAGGGGAAGGATCACCTGAGCCCAGCAGGTGGAAGTTGTGGTGGCCATGAGTGTGCCACTGAACCCTAGCCTGGGCGACAGAGTGAGATTTCAATTCAAAAAAGAAAAAAAATTAACCCTCTGCAGTAAGAAGAGTTTACTTCTTGCATTCATAATTATGGGTATTTATTCTTTTTCTTTCTTTCTTTTTTTTTTTTTTGAGTCAGAGTCTCATTCTGTCGCACAGGTTGGAGTGCAGTGGCACGCTCACTGACACCACAGCCTTGACCAGCTAGGCTCAGGTGATCCTTCCACCTCAGTCTTCCAAGTAGCTGGAACTACTGACAAATGCCACCACAAACGCCTAGCTAATTTTTGATTTATTGTAGAGATGAGGCTTCACCAAGTTGTCCAGGCTGGTCTCGAACTTGTGGGCTCAGGCAGTCCTCTCACCCTGGCCTCCCAAGTGCTGTGATTATAGGGGTGAGCCACCACACCCAGCCTTGGAGTCATAATTAAAAAGAAAAAAGCAGCCAGGTGTGGTGGCTCATGTCTATAATCCCAGCACTTTGGGAGGCTGAGGTGAGAGGATTGCAAGTCCACAGGTTTGAGACCAGCCTGGGCAACTTGGTGAGACCTCATCTTTACAATAAAAAAAAAAAAAATAGTTGGGCATGGTGGCACGCTCCTGTAGTTCCAGCTACTTGGAAGGTTGAGGTGGAAGGATGGTCTGAGTCTGGCAGGTTGAGGTTGCGGTGGCTGTGAGCGTGCCACTGTACTCCAGCCTGAGTGACAAAGTGAGACTCTGACTCAAAAAAAGAAAGAAAGAAAGAAAAAAGCTCCTTGTAAACATACTACATTACATCTGAAAGGCTTGATTTTCAGGAGAACAAGATAGTAGCATAGTACTGACTGTAGGAAGTGGAAGATAAAGGATCCTAAAAATAAGTAAAATAGGTGAACAGGGTAAATAAAAGGGCACTGAAGATAAACACACCTCCTTCATGATTTTGCTTAGAACCAACCTTGATATGGAAGGGAACAAAAAAAATTTGTAAGTTGGTAGACATTTTAGAATAAAAACTTAAGATTATATTGTCATTCTTTATGTAAATATGTAAATATCTTTTCTCCTTTGGAAAGTTGTATGAGATTGTAGAGGTATGAGGAAGAGACTGTGCTGTCTTCTTCTGTATTTAAAACCCTGAGCACCATGTCACGTGTTGAGGACTCTGAAAATGTGATCAGCTGGGCACGGTGGCTCATGCCTGTAATCTCAACACTTTAGGAGGCCAAGGTAGGAGGATTGCTTGGATCCAGGACTTCAACACCAGCCTGGACAACATAGCAAAACCTCACCTCCACACAAAAAAAGAAAACAAAATTAGCTAGGTGTGGTGGCACACACCTGCAGTTCCAGCTACTTGGGATGCTGAAGTGGAAGGATCACCTGAGCCCAGGAGGTCAAGGCTGCTGTGATCATGCCACTGCACTCTAGCCTGGGTGACAGAGTGAGACCCCAGACTCAAAAAAAAAAAAAAAAAAAAAAAAAAAATATATATATATATATATATATATATATATGATCAATGTTGTTAAAACTGAGCATATATTGATACACAGTGTAAGGTCTAATTATTTCTGAACATGAAACACTTCTAATTACATTAAACTTTGTCTAAGATAAAATAACATATGGGGGGGTACTAAAAAACCCTTGAAATTATCTTTTGGAAGGTGGGCCCCTTGTAGATCATTCAGAATTTGTTCCTCTGGATCAAACGGTCAACCAAAGTTTTTATCTGGAATTTTGACAAGGTCGTGTTGCCATTTGGGGAAGAAACACCCTGAGTTGTGGCAAACAGATGACTGGGTCTTCCACCATGACAACGCACCTGACACATTGTACTGATATTCAGCAGTTTTTGACCAAAAAATGGCACGACCCCTGTGTCCCAAGATCTCACCCTGAGCGACTTGTTTCCCTGGATGAAAAAAGTCCTCAAAAGGAAACATTTTGCTGATATGGAGGGGATAAAACAAAAAACAGCGGCAGCACTAAAAGGCATCAAAACTGTTGAGTTCAAAAGTTGTTTGGAGCAGTGTAATAGCGTCTCAGTAAGTGTAATGCATCAAATGGAGAGTGCTTTGAAGGTGACATAAGTTTAAACATGTAAGAATAAACATAAGTTTTAATTTTAAAAAATCCAGTTTTTTTGGGTCCCCCCATACGTGTGTGTGCACACACATGTATGCGTATACAAACACATAGTAAGTAAATAAATAAATTATGTGGCTAAATTTAGGGGAAAAAAAGCAAGGTATGATGATAAAAGAATTACTAGATTCTGGTCCTGGCTTTGCCTCTAACTGACCTGGGATATTTAAGAAGTTATTAATATCTCTGGGCCTCAGCTTTCACATCTCTACAGGGTGGCTACTGGTTGTATTTACAACAGTGTTCTAGGATTTTAACATTTATAAAGTTCAAATAAGCTTAGTCCTCATTTTTGTTTTTCAATCAAGTCTTAGCTCAAATGATAACATTTCTTTTCTTTTTTTTTTTTTTTTTGAGTTGGAATTTCACTCCATTGCCCAGGCTGGAGTGTAGTGGCACGCTCATAGCCACCCCAGCGTCGACTTGCTGGACTCAGGTGATCCTTCTGCCTCAGTCTTTCAAATAGCTGTAACTACAGGTGCATACAACCATGTCCGGTTAATTTTTTGATTTATTGTAGAGACGAGGTCTCACCAAGTTGCCCAGGCTGGTCTCGAACCCCTGGGCTCAGGCAACCTGCTCACCTTGGCCTCCCAGAGTGCTGGGATTGCAGGTTTGAGCCACTGCGCCCGGCCCATTTCTCTATTTTTAATACCTAAAACCAGGCTGACTTCTGCTTTTAGAACTCTTTCCCACTCTTCAGACTGACTCTGCTTAGTTTACTCTATCCTTGTATCTATGCATTTTTGAAGTATTCATCTATGTGAAATTTACATAGTATATAGGGTAACTAAACTCCTTTAGAAATTTCACATCACCATAGTACAGCATGATGAAGATTCAATGCATATGCATTTCTAGGCAGTCTCTGACTTATGTCTATGAAATTTACATACATTACTTATATACACGGGGCCAACTGGGAATGATCACTGCATGCTATTGACAAAAATGAAGAAAAAGATGACTCTAAAGCATTCCTTTTAGACATCTTTTCTGTTCTAGGACTATTCTTTCTTTGCTTGTTTGTTTGTTTTTAGTAAATAAAAACTTAAACATAATCAAAAGAAGACAGAACAGTATAACAAATCCTCATATACCTAATACCCAGATTTTAAAATTATCAATTCAACTTATTACTAATTCCAATTTTGTTTCATATATGGCTTCCCCCATTTTATTTTGAAGCAAATCACAGATATATTTTATCCTTAAGTATTTTAGTATTAGTATTCTTCTTAAACTTTCTCTTTGTCTTATCTTATGAGCTTTCTCCTACCTCCTAAAGATCTTATTTTTGTTTGGAAAACACATCTATTCATTCCACATTTATTCAGCACATATTGCATGCCAGATAACTGCACATATATTATCTCACCTAATTTTCCCAATAATCCTGCTAGGTTTTATTACTCCATTTTACAGATAAGCAAACTAAGACTCACAGACAACAAAGATAATACATGTGAAGATTTGAACTCTTCTGATTTTATGTACAGCATGCATTTCAGTGTACTGCTACCTTTCTGAGGGAATTATTATTGTTTCCTACCCACTATGTTAACAGAAAAACAATCTTCAAGTCAGGAGGATAAGGAAGAACAGTGGGACTTTGCTCTATTTTGCTGTAAGGCAAGGAAGGAGGGAGAGTCTGGTTGATTATAGGAGAGGAAGGCAGGTAAACGAATTCCTGGAGGCCTTGAAAAAACACAGCGACAGCTCGGTGGCTCAGCCTGTAATCCCGCACCTTTGGGAGGCCGAGGGGAGTGGACTGCCTGAGCCCACGGGTTCGAGACCCGCCTGGGTAACTTGGCGAGACCTCATCTCTACAATAAATCAAAAAATGAGCCGGGCGTGGCAGTGCACGCCTGTAGTTCCAGCCTACTTGGAAGGCTAAGGTGGAAGGATCGCCAGAGCCCAGCAGGGCAAGGCTGTGGTGGCCGGGAGCGGCCACTGCACTCCAGTCTGGGCGACAGAGTGAGACTCCAACTCAAAAAAGAAAAAAAGAAAAAGAAAAAACACAGGGATAACAGGGAACAGTACACAGGAAAAATATGTCCTAAGGCACCATTCCCTAGAGCACGTTCTGGAACTGTATAATATGCTTCAAAGAGGTTGAGGGGGAGCCTGGAGTTTTCACAGTCATAAAACTGGGTGAAATTTTGGGTGAAACAATTAAAAAATGCTCTTTACCGCAGTGTTTTCCAACACTTTTAAGGTGTAATATGCATCACTGGTCCCCAAGAGGAACTATGGTGTGTAGCAATTCTCAAGCCTAGTTGATGCCATGTGTTCTAAGGTGCAGCATATGATGGACATAAACTTGGAAACAATCCTAGGAGGTTTATTGGCAAAGAGCTCCAGTATCCTACGGTGTCTTGCTCAAGACATTTAGAGCTTAACGCACTTCAAGCCATGAGTGCTCTTGGGTGTGGCCTGGAGCTGCATTGGTTCCTATCTACTGGCGCATGGAGAAGGAAAAAGGACTCCCCACTCTGCTCTGCCAGGGCAATCTGTCCTTTGCATTACAAATTGGAACCCTCACTGCATGCCTCCTTAACATCACTGCAATGCACACATTAGGCCGGAATACATTATTGGTTAAGTGAGCATCTGTAAATTAGCTGGGAACCCTAACCATCACTGACGACATCATGGGGCTGGGCACAGTGGCCCATGCCGGTAATCCCAGCACATTGGGAGGCTGAGTCGAGAGAACTGCTTGAGCCCAGGAGTTCGAGACCAGCCTGGGCAACATAGCGAGACTGTGTTTCTATATAAAATTTAAAAATTGGCCAGATGTAGTGGTGCATGCCTATCAGTCCCAGCTACTTGGGACACTGAGGCAGAAAGATTACCTGAGTCCATGAGGTCGAAACTGCAGTGAGCTGTGATCATGCCACTGTACTCCACCGTGGATGACAGAGTGAGACCCTCACCCCCCAAACACACAAAAAAATGTTTGGGGGAAGAAAAATGTATCTCAGGTTATAACGAATACACAAAGTAACTTTGGGTATATGTGGTAAAAAAAAAAATACAAAACATAAAATCTACCCTGAATTCTCTTTACTATATTTCAGTTCAGTGCAGTGATGTTAACTGTATACACTTTGGTTTACACCATATCTCTATAACTTCTCAACTTGCAAAATAAACTCTATACCCACTGAACAATAAACTTCTTTTCTCTCCCTCTACCTGATCCCAGCAACCACAATTCTACTTTCTGTTACTAAGAGTTTGGCTATTTTAGTTACCTCATATAAGTATACTAAATAACTTTTTTTTTTAAGTTGGAGTCTCACTCTGTCGCCCAGGCTGGAGTGCAGTGGCACACTCATGGTCACTGCAGCCTCGACCTGCTGGGCTCAGGTAATCCCTCTGCCTCAGCCTTCCAAGTAGCTGGAACCACAGGCATGCACCACCATGCCTGGCTAATTTTTTGATTTATTGTAGTGACAAGGTCTTGCCATGTTGCTCAGGCTGGTCTCGAACCCTTGGGCTCAGACAATCCTCTCACCTCTGCCTCCCAAAGTGCTGGGATTACAGGCATGAGTCACCATGCCCAGCCTCAGGTAACTTTAAAAGTAAAACACAATTGTACTCTTAGTACTAATTGCTTTCTTTTAACACTCAAAAAAATGTGAAATAAATCTTAGCACAGCGAAAACTGGAACAACTAAACCCTCCTTTTGTAAGTAGGTTAATTAGAAAAATAGACATTGAATTAGCTCTAGAATTCTACACAATCTCTCATCTACTGAAATAGCTGTCGCTTGCCAAAAAGGTTTTCGAGGAAATGAAAAAGAGAGATAGATTCTTCCCATGCCAGTTGGATTTCAAAAATTCCCATCATTAAAGAATATATTAGGCAGGCACAGTGGCTCAGGCCTGTAATCCCAGCGTGGGCCAATGTGGGAGGATTGCTTGAACTCAGCAGACCAGCCTGGGCTACATAGTAAGACTCCATCTTTACAAAAGACTAAAAAAATTAGCTGGATGTTGTGGTGGACGCTTGCACTCCCAGCTACTTGGGAGGCTGAGGCAAGAGGACTGCCTGAGCCCAGGAGGTTGAGGCCATGATGAGCTGTGACTGAGCCACTGCACTCCAGTCTCAGTGACAGAGACTCCCTGACTCAAAAAGGAATTAAGTAGCAACTTGATTGAAACGACAAAAAAAAGACAAAAATATTTCCATTAAGAAATAGCTTTAACGAATAGATTTTTAAAACTTATTCATAAATATAAGATGATAAACTTTAAATCATTTGGTATCTTTTTCAACGGAATCTACACAGTTTGGAAAGTTTACCTGAGAGCTACTGAATACAGGCTTTTTGCTAAGTCTTCGGTCATCACCTTTGTCAAAGGCAGCTGTAGAAAGAAACGGCAATTTATTTTTATAGGAAGCATCATTATTATCATAAGAAGAGAGGGAATATAGAACATCACCAGAAAAAAGGTTAATTTCGATGGAAATAACTTAAAAAAACTGAGACCCATCTAGTACACAAGATTAATTACCTATTATACTTTAGAATTTTTTTTAAAGAACCTCATTTTCAATATTACTTCCAAGTCCTCGAGATGTAATTTTATTAAAATTAATAAACAAGAAATGCACACACTCTCAGAGAAGATTCATACATTTACCAAAAAAAACCCAGAATTTTCTTAAACTGTGGCATTTTAGATAACTGGTTTCATTTAGTTTTCAACATCCAAAAAATGACAGATTGTCCCAAATGTGCTATTTTATAAACTACTAAATATGAAAAAAAGTTCATCCCCCAAAATATAAAAATACTACATCAGCTAAAAATATTTTCTGGTTTTATAGGTATATGATGAGAAAGGAAGAAAGAGAAAAGAAAAAAATAAGGTTCTGTTGAAAATAAGATAAGCAGCAATCCTTGAATCTATATTGTTCTTTTCAGAATTAAAAATTAATTTATAAGTTAGGTTTACATGGGAATTATTGGTGAACTCATGTTTTTGCACTTTAAAAATAAGAATGTGAATGATGTCAGGAAAATATATAGATAGGAATACTGGTACGAGGCGATAAATATAGTTTAGCTAATGTATTTCTTTCTTTTGAAGATTACCACGTGTTAAGATATATTGTGAAGAAATACACAGAATCTCCAAAATTTATTTATGTTTATTAAGTTAGCTAATAAAAAGTACACTAAATTATCTGTAACTGCCATGTATCTTCCAGAATCTCTATTTTATAGTATATGTGGTGTAAGACAAAGCAGGATCCTGGAAATGGCATTACAGGACTGATTTGCAGAAGCAAATGACTCTGCAATAATGTGTATGGGAAGAAATTTAAAGAAAACATTTCTCCCGAAGGTCAGTAACTCAATTATAACATAAGAAATGTTATAAGAGAGATGACCCAGAACCATTCCTTTATCTGGGTTCCCCAGTGAAGTAATTATGCAGGTCAGGACTCATTATAATTCAATGTATTTAATATTTAAAAAATTTTTATTACACCGATGCAACGTAAAAGAATGAAAAATAGATAATTAGTTGGATTGTCAATAACATTTTAGTTAGATATGTGTATGTATACATATGTATTTACAGGCCTTTTAAACTAGCACTTTGAAGAACTGAAGAACACTGTTTGAAGTTTCACTTAACTATGAAATGCTCTAAAATTGAGAAAAACAAACTTTGCTACCAATCAGAAGGGAGTGGAAGGAAACATACTAAGGAAGGCTGATTCTGTTTCTCCACATTATAGCATTTTGTAGTAAACTATCACCTAAAAATCAGCACAGAGATAGTCACAAGGAAAACATCTCCAATTTCTAAAGACCTTCTCCTCGTGATTTTTGTTTGAAAAACAGAATTTCTTTTTAAAAGTGTTCTTCACATCACATCTAGCTATACTATCGTATTTTACTTATAACGTAAGATAGAGCAGATCACATCCTGACTGTACTACTAAGAAATTTCACATATCTATGCATTATCAAGACTATATTTTAACTGATATGGCTTCCATGTCTTATAGTACAAAAATGCTTGCTCCATTAAAATAGTCTCCTAACTTAAAATGTTTTTAAAGTATACTTGCTGAATATGCCGGTATTTTTTCTAAAGCACCTACTTTAACCCCAAAATAGTCATGAAGCCATTTTCAGGTCCACACTCTCACATTTTTATTTTAATATCTTTCAAACAAACACACATTCTGAGCAATGTACATCTTTTGTTTAATGCTAATGTTTCAAATGATACCTATGAAATGTCAGGGACCTCTGTGCGGTTCCTTAGGGACACTCTGCAGTAGCACACACCAAATCACCGAACCAATCAGTTGTGAAATAAAACCATCTATGCTAGGAAAAACTGCAAGAAAGGGTCTCTCATGGAAAAGATGGAAAAGCTTTTCAGCAAAATATATTTGGAAGGGGGAGAAAGTATGTTGTATATTCTGTTCTATCTGGATTACATTTTCTTTTACTTCCCATCTCTTCACAAGATGCTTTTAAGCAAATCGGCTGCAACGCTGGTGCTAATACACAGTAGGATTGAAAATGGATCTAAACATAAAGGAAATGAGTTTCATTTTCTAAGAACAGCAAAAAAGCACGGTGTATTAAAACTGCCTAAACATACGATCACTAGTTTCAGTTAGCAACCTATTATTAAACAGAAGCACACAAATGTTCGTTTTACCACTTATCGGAAAGCCCTCCAAATAGGTGCTGTCACAAAGATCATGATACAAGAATCAAAATATATGAAGGTTAACATACCAGCTTGGATTTTCTGTTGCTCATCTGTGCTCATCAGTTTCCAGCTTTCTGTGTGACGAACAGCATAGAAAGACTGAACCAGGAAGATCCACAGCTTATCACGCAGAGCCTGGATCTTGCACGTAAAACCCTGTGTTCAAGGAACAAATCAGCAGCTGGTGAGAGCCACATTGTCATAGCAACCAGTCATTATTCCTTTCAGAATCTACTTACTCCTAAGCTAGATCAATGATGTCATCACTTAGATTTTTAAGATCGTCCGGCGCATGTGACTTATGAAGGTTTACTCATTAATAACAGAATTTTATAAATGAACGTGAAACTAAATCTTATCCTTTCAGCCAGTGATGATTTTAAAACACCAACAGCCTTTATATAACTAACTCTCACAGCCTTTTCAAATCAACTATGACATTACAAGGTCAAATACTATACGCAATGGTAATAAATATGATAAAAATTTTTTTATTCTTGTTGAACAAATATAGAATGCAAATGCAATAATTTGCAATTAGCTTACTATAACCATTGATTAATTGTACTTACAAATAAGTCATATTTTAATTTTCCTTTTTCCAAGTCTAATTTTAAAAGGATTTTTTTTGGAGAGAAGAAGAAATTAAGAATATACTATAAAAGTATAAAATACTGATGATTAAAAATTTTTTAATATACATTTCATATCCAGAAAATTTAGGAAGGAAATATTAGAATTATGCTGTGCCAAATAACATAGTACCAAACTATGTTTAAAATTAATCAGCCAGATTTTCAATTTCTCAACTTTTACAAAAAGTTCACTTGGGGGTAAGCAGAATTTTAAAAATGTTGTATTATAAAATATTCTAAACATATACAAATGTGGAAACCTTAATCAACCTCCCGGGTATCATCTGTCACATAGCTTCAGTGATCCATGTAACACTTAAAATGCACATACATTTAAAAATCTTAGAAGAGTTCAAGTATTACACTATTTTAATAAGTGTGATTACATTCAGTACCATTTCCTTTATACTGTCAGAGTTCAGTAATGTATCCAGGGCCATAAGAAGAGAACAACTATTTTCAATGGTAATGTTTTCTCCAATTGCTTTTAAAATCTTGTCCAACAGATCAGCTGTGCTGCTCATTGCTTGAGACTACAAAACATAGAAATTGATAGTTAATAGGAATATATGTAAAAAGTGTAAGAAACGTGATGATCTGGGATAACAAAACAATCACCATGACTTGCTATATAAAGTCAACCAGAAATCATGTTTGTTCTTTCCCTTTCCTTAAAAATCTGCATATACACACATGCAGATTGTTGGCTCTGTTTTTGAGCCAACGTAGCCCTAATAAACCTAGAAATAGGCAATGAGAATTCTTCATTCAATGACTAAATTTAGAGAAAGTAGCTTCCCAGTAAGACAAGGAATTTTGCAAGGACCATAATTGTATTATTGACCAAAACAGTATCTTTATGACTCTGATTTCTAAAATGCGGCTAGAGTTGGCCAGAATCACACTGTGCCTTGCCAGGATACTCAAACCTGTCCCTTCTGCCTTCCTTATCCTGTGAGCCAAAAATCCTGTCCATCACTGCTCTAAATCCTATGTAAACATGCCATCTGCTATGGAATTTATTTAAATCACACTAATTTAATTAAAGGCAACCTGCATTTTAAAACTCTTACATAACTGAAATCAGACCACAAAGATGTGACTAAATATAGGACGTAAGTTTAGACATAGTACCTGTAACAGAAGAGCAAAATTTTCACTCTGAATAATCTTGGAGAAGTTTTGTACAATAAATGCAATGCACTCTTCTTGGAGCTTAGATGCCATAGTCAGGGCAGCTTCTGTCCACTTCACTCTGGGTAAACTGATGATTAGCCTGTCACTTTCCATCAGAAGAAAAGCAGCATTCTTATCATTCTTAGAATTTAAAAAATATTGGGAAAACGTTAGATGCTATTAGTGCCCATAAAATAATTTTCTAGCCAGGTAAAGTGGCTCATGCCTGTAATCCCAGTGATTTGAGAACTGAGGTGGGAGGATCACCTGAGACCAGGAGTTCAAGAGCAGTCTGGACAACTCAGTGAGACCCCATCTCTAAAAAAATCTACTTAGCTGAGTATGGTGGGTGCATGCCTATAGTCCCAGCTAAACAGGAGGCTGAGGTGGGAGGAACACTTGAACTCAGAAGTTCAAGGCTGCAGTAAGCTGTGATTATGCCACTGTACTCCAGCTTGGGCAACAGAGACCCTGACTCTAAACAAAACAAAAAAACCCCTCTGTTTTCTCAGGGTGTTTCCTACAAAAAAATAAAACTCCAGGTAGTTAATGTACTTGTCATTGGTTTTACATATAATATTTGAGAATTATCTACAAAGGCAAACTCTGAGCTAGGAAAAAACCACCTTTAAAGGGTAGATAAAACAGACCTGAGAACAGTTATAACTACAAAGAAAAACTCAAATTCCTTGAGACTACTGCTACGAATTGACATTTGTGTTTACAGATATCATTCTGCATGGCTAAACAGAATAGCTTTAATTCTGTTAACATGTTCTTTACTGTATTTACGAGGCTAAATATAAATTTAGGAAGGCTACAGCTTAGTTATAATCCCCACCGATTTCCTTCCTCTTCTCTAATTAAGACTCTACTTTTTATATTTTATTCATTTAATGATTCTTTTTATACAGAAAAAAATTGTTCACAAATGACAATTCACAAATATCATGTGTTCCAAGGAAAAGAAAAAAAGGTAACTTATTCATGTTTGATTTCTAGTTCTTAAAACAATGCCTAGTAAAAATTATTCATTAAACGGTTACCTGACAGACTGGGGTAGAGTGAAAAACATGGCCACAAATTCTTTGTAGCTTTATCTATGAAGAGGTGGAATCTAGCTCCTTCCATCTTGAATCTAGACTGCCTTTTTCACTTGCTTTAACCAACCTGTAGTGGTGGTGTGTATGTCCTCTAGCCTAGACCTCAAGAAGCCTTCTGTCTTTACCTTCCTGGAGTCCTGGGACTACCCGGCCAAGAGAAGCCTGGTAAGGAAGACCACATGAAGCAGGAGGCCCAGCCTCTAGCCCAGGCACCAGGTAAACGCAGCTACCGGAGTGATCTCAGACAAGACCAGCAGAAGAATCGCCCAGTCAGCTCACAGAATTGCCAGAATCATGAAGTGTAGTTTTAAGACACTTAGTTTGGGGGTGGCTTGTTACACAGCAATAGATAATTGATAAATCTGGAAATGACAAACTGAAATACCTAACATGGACCGCATGGCATGGACTCTGCTCATCTGCTTTGTTCAGATCTCAATGAAAGCACGTTGTCTTCCTTGATCCCTATGCCTTTTATACATGTTATTCGAAAACCTGTCCCTTTTCATTAGCACACTTAATTCGCTTGTAGTGCATTCAACATGAAAATTAGATTAATATCTGTCTCCTTCCCTGGGCTGTCTGTTCAACGAGTGTAAAAACATGTCTGTTTTAGCTCACCATTATATTCCCGGGGCCGAGTATTAAACTGGGCCACAGTAAACACTCAAATATTTGTTTAGCTCCTAACATGATCAGAGACAGAGAATCTATAAGTCCATTTTAGTCTAAGCTTAATCCTTCAATATCAAAACTTAAAAAATTTTGCCCCCTTAGCAAGAATTCTTTAAAAATATATTATTTTGTTTCACTGCTTTGAGTAAAAAATGAAATGATACTTTGCTATAATTCAAGTCTTTTTTTTTTTTTTGTAGTACCAGTATCCTTTCGTCTTCCAGTGACTTCTTCCTGAGCAACTGTGCAGTTACTAAGAGTTGTAGACAATAAGCCCAATCTGCTCTACTGTAGGCATTGCTCTGGCAGGGAGCCAAATGTAGGGTATTTAAATATATTTGGCAGGTATCTACAAAGTGCTTATCATACACATAATGTGATGTGTGCTCACAGTGGTATTAAAAGAAACGCACAGAGATAGAGTATAGTTGTTATAATTTAGCCTGGAAAACTAAAGCATCGCATAGTTAAGTGATAACATAAATGATATATGGTCTTATTCTATACTGATCTGAATATAAGAAAAACATTAAACGTTAGAGTACCTCAAGATTCAAATAAGAAAAGAATATAATACTTCTAGACCAAACACATAACATTTTTTTTCTGAATCAGAGTCTCACTCTGTCACCCAGGCTGGAGGGCAGTGGCAGACTCATGGCCACCCCAGTGTCAACCTGTTGGGTTCAGAAGATTCTTCCGCCTCAGCCTTCCAAGCAGCTGGAACTACAGGCGTGTGCTACCACACCCAGCTAATTTTTGGTTTTTATCATAGAGACGAGGTCTCGCCAAGTTGCCTGGGCTGGTCTTGAACCCACAGGCTCCAGCAATCTACTTGCGTTGGCCTCCCAAAGTGCTGGGATTACAAGCTGAGCCACTGAGCCCGGCCGCACATAACATTTTAATTCAATAGTTAACACGGTCACATAGTTCAACATTTTTTAAATGTATAAAAGGGGCCAGCGGCAGTGGCTCATGCCTGTAATCCTAGTACTTTGGGAGGCCAAAGTGGGAGGATCACTTGAGGCCAAGAGTTTGAGGCCAGCCTGGGCAACATAGTAAGATCTCATTTCTACCAAAAAAAAAAAAAAAAACAAACAGTTGGGCATGGTGCCACATGCCTATAGTCCCAGCTCCTCAGGAGGCTGAAATGTGAGGAGCACTTGAGTACAGGAGGCCAAGGCTGCAGTGAGCTATGACTGCACCACTGCACTCTAGCTACAGAGTGAGACCTCTGAAAAATAAGAAACAAAAGTACAAAAGGCATTCTTCCTCTCTTTCCTGCCTGAAACCACCCATTTTACAACCAATACAAAATTCCCCCTATCTTTCTGAAGTTATTTTATGCATACATATACAAATAAAAAACATATACGCAACTTTCTTATTTTATTCAAATGCCAGTATTAATATGCACGGTACTCCATATCTTGCCTTTTACACTTAACATACATCTTGAATATTTGTCTCTTCAGTGTATAAAGAGCACTTTTGTTTTAATGTCTATGTAACAGTCTGTAAGTTATTTAACAAGTCCCCTACTTAGCATTTATATTGTTTCCCATTTTTTTCTATTACAGTGTTGGAGCGAATTACCTTGTATATAATATTATTTCACACATATGTGAATATCTCTGTAGGACACATTCTTAAAAGTAGAATCGCTGGGTGATTACTACTTGTCTTAGTCTGGATTCTGTCTAAAAAAGTGAGCCTGATTAACAGATAGATTATTTTGGGAAGTGATCCCAAGGGATCTGAGGTACTGGGAGAGGGAAGGAAGGAAAGAAGGAAGGAAGGAGGGAGGGAGGGAGGGAAGGTGGCAGACAGGCAGGCAGGCAAGAAGGAAGGATGGAAGAAGGGAGTTGAGAAAGTGAGGAGGGAGGGGATGAGGGAGGGAGAGAGGGAGGCAGGCAGGAAGGAAAGCAGAAAGGAAGGAGGGAGGGAGAGAGGGAGCAAAGGAGAGAGGGAGAAAGGCAGGGAGGAAGAGAGGGAGAGAAGGAGGAAAGAAGGCAGGCAGGCAGCCAAATCCAAGACTGCTTCCTCTTTGCTACTCAAAGTGTGACCCATGGCATCAGCATCAGTCAAAGCTTGTTAGAAACGTAGAATTTGTGGATCCTCCCCTGACTTACTAATTAAGAATCTGCATTTAAACAATTTAAATAAGATCCCTAAGTGGTGTGTGTGTGTGTGTGTGTGTGTGTGTGTGTGTGTGTGTGTGTACACATTTGAGAAGCACTGACATAGAATTCACTATTGTCGGTAACTGGCGCTTAGTCTTGTTGGGGGTGCTCTGAAGAGCTACGGAGCACTCTGGAGCATCCATCCAAGGGACAGAACAAGGAAACATGTAACCACTGGCTCTCATCTCCCATTGGTCAGGGCTTGCCCCGTGGGATGTCAACACCCTTTCACAGACAGGTTTACACAGGTTCAGAATTGCTCAGCTGCAGGCCTCCCATGTGGAGCAGCAGTGAAGCCTCAGGACAGAAAATAGAAAGATTTTATGTGTGTATGGGATGTAGCTGTCAGATTACATCCTTGGGCAGCGAGAAGCTGCAGCGATAGTTGGAGTACAAACACGGGCCAAGAGGATATGACACACCAGGGGTATCCCAAACACTGCTGACATCCAATCAACTGATCACTGTTTTTCACATGGTAGAGTTCTTCACAGCAACCTAGAAAAATGTATCTAGTGTTTCACAATTAGCCCCAGAAAACAAAAAAACAAACAAGCAAAAAAAAAGAAGGCAGGGTGAGAAAGAAAGAAAGGAGAAAAATAGAAAACACCAATACATTATATGTAATAAAGCTAAGAGTTCTTTTGTAAAACTAGTGTTTCAATTCTACATATGTTCAAGTACTGGTTTCAATGTAAAACAAACAAACAAACACTCTCTTATTCTGGGTCACAGATAAAAAGTCTGGAAAATACAGTAAAAGTTGTGCTAAATTATGCTCTTCTCAGGAATGAATAAGAATATTTATTGCATATAATGCTACTAACATGGTGGAATTTCTTTTTATCATTCTGAAAGGCAGAAAATGGTCTGGCACAGTACTTTTAACATCCATTTCTTTTAAATAAATGAAGTTAAGGATCTGTTCATCAAGTTAAGAGGTGTCTGTATTTCCTTAGTGAACTATCTAATTATATCTTATATTTAGCTTTGATTTTTAAAAGTCAATTAGTAGGAATTCCCTACATTAAGAAAATTACTGTAAGTATGGTACAAACTGCTATTTGTCTATTGACTTTGTGACAAAGAAAGAGAAAATTTCAAAGTTCCTAACATTAAAATACATTTTCAAATTCTCCGTGTCTACTCTAATGTAGTGCTTTCATATTTCCCTTGGGATATGACAGTGTTGAGGAGATCATAGATTAAAGTGCCTGCCATGGCACATGTGGTTGAAGTGAATTAGAACCAAAGAAGACTGAGACTTAAGAAGTGACATCAGCAAGATGACAGAATAGGAGACCCGGGTGCTCCTTCCCCCATGAACACACTTATTCAACAAAAACTAATGGACACATCCTCATTGTGAGAAACTCAGAAACTAGTTGAAAGGCTCCTGAACTCAGGATGAAGGTGAAACCAAACACTTTGAAGCTAGTAGGGAAATTTGAGACATGCTCTCACTAAAATCCTATCCCTGGAACAAAGGAAGCCCTGAGCTCCCAACTTCTCCCAGAGGTGGAAGAGTCAGACCATGTGTCAAACATTCTAACTTTCCCAGGGGCTGCACAGATGACTGGCTTCTAGCTTGCCAATCTTGGAGTGCTGATGGAACTTACAAACTCTAGCCACCCAGGGGGGGAACACAGATGATGGTCTGGGCTGATAGTCACCATATCCCCTCCCTTGAGCTCAGTACAGAGCAAATGGATAAAAAAACAAACAAAACCCTTGCTGCCAGTTTCTACTCTGGGGAGGGTTAGCTTGCAATTCAATATCCCAACTTTTCTGAGGGCTGCCCAAAGGACTGACTCTGTCTTGGCTGTCTCAGAGCATGGACAAGATCCAGAATAATCTAGCCATCTGGGGGCTGGTAAGAACGGAGATGGTAATTTACACTAGGAGTAGTGTAATCTCTCACTTTGGCTCAGCAGAGAATGAGTGGACAAAATCCCCCAATCCCAACTTCTCCCTAGGGAGAGAAAGAAATGAAATGTGTGCCCGAAGTCCCAACTTCATGAGGGTTGTCCAAAGGATAGGCTTCTCTCTTGCCTGTTTTAGAATGCTAGTGGGAACCGGCATACCCTAGCCACCTGGGGGCCAGTGAGAAGAAAGATGCTTGATGATGTAGCAAGCAACTAGTTGCCACAGCCTCTTCTCTTTGCTCAGTACCGAGTGAACAGCTGAGAAAAACCCAAATCCCACCTTCTTGGGAGAGGGAGGAATTGAATTAAGTGTCTGATGATACAACTTTTCTGGGGGTTACCCAAAGAACCAGCTTTAATCTTGCTTGACTCAGAGCACTAACAGGACCCAGCATACTCTAGATGCTTGGAAGCTGCTAAAAAGAAAGAGAGTGAGTTGGATTAGCAAGAAGGTTTGAAAGGTCCTCAGAATCTCTGGCTAGGCTGATTAGTAAGGGTCTTCTCCTACATAAGGCTAGTCCAGGAAGACTGGGAGAGGTGGCGGCTTAGTGTAATGTGCAGACACCAACAAAGAAAGTCAAGGAAAATGAAGAAACAAGGAATATGTTCCAAACAAAGGAACAAAATAAATCTCCATAAACTAACCCAAATGAAATGGAGAGAATTCAAAATCATCATCCTGAAGATGTTTGCCAAGGTCTGGAAAACATTGCATGACAAGGTGATAATTTCAAAAAAGAGATATGAAATGCAAAAACTACTAAACAGAAATCATGGAGCTAAAGAATAAACTAAAAAATTCACTAGAGGAGTTCAACAGCAGACTAGATAAAACAGAAGAAAATATCAGCAACCTGAAGACAGGTCATTGAAAATTATTCAGTCAGAGAAGGAAAAGAAAAAAAAAAAAAAAAAGAATGAAAAAAAGTAAAGAAACTTAAGGGACTTAAAGGACACCATGATGTGGACTAATATATATATATATAAATTAATGTATACACACACACACACACACACACACACACACACACACACACACACACACACTATAGAAGTTTCAAAGAAGAAGAGACAGAAAAGGATCAGAAAACTTATTCAAAGAAATAATGGTTAAAACTTCCCAAATCAGGAGAAAGAAATAGACATTCAAATCCATAAGGCCCAAAAGACTACCAAATAAGATGTATACAAAGAAATCCACATTGAGATACATTATAATCAAATTGCCAAAAGTGAATGACAAAGAATTTTGAAAGCAGCAAGAGAAAAGCAACTTGTTATCTACAAGACTAACAGATTTTCTAGCAAAAGCCTTGAAGATAAGAAGGGAGTGAAATAATATATTCAAAGTGCTTAAAAAATATATTATGCCTAGTAAAACTGTGCTTCAAAAATGAAGGACAGATAAACACTTTCCCAGGCAAACAAAAGCCAAGGGAATTCATCAAGAGTAGACCTGCCTTACAAGAAATGTTAAAGGGATCTCTTCAAGTTGAAACAAAGCAATGCTAACTAGCAAAACAATACCACAGGAGAGTATAAAACCTATTGGTAATGGTAAATATATAAACAAATACAGAATGCTATATCACGTGGTGGTGGATAAGTCACTGTTTTTTAAAGGTTTCATTTCTTTAGAGCAGTTTTAGTTCATAGCAGAATTGAGAGGAAGGTACAGAGATTTCCCATGTACCCCCAAACTCACACATGCACAGCCTTCCTCATTATCAAACATCCCACATCAGAGTGGTACCATTTGTTACAATTGGCAATTCACTTTTAACTCTACTATACAAGTTAAAAGATGTATTAAACTATAATTAAAATATGTTGATAAATATGCAATGTAAATAGATATAAATGATGACATCAATAATACAAAATGCATGGGGGGAAGGAAAAGTGTGGAGTTTTTGTATGTGATTGAACTTAGTTGTTACCAGTTTAAAACAGACTGTTATACCCACATTTTATGTATGCCTCACAGTAACCATAAATAAACTACATGTAGAAGTTACACACAAAAGAAGAAAAAAGAGGATATAAATTTAAAAAAATTGAAGCACAAAGGAAGACAGCAGGAGAAGAAAAGATGTACAAAAGAACTACAAGACAACAGAAAACAATTGACAAAATGGCAATAGTGAATGCTTTTCCATTAGTCGACATTGAGTGGCTAAATGGATAAAAACTAGATTCAGCTATATGCTGTCTACAAGAGATTCACTTTAGATTTAAGAACATGTATAAGCTGGAAATGAAGTGATAAAGAAAGATATTCCATACAAATGGTAATGAATTAACTTTGTTAAGGAAACTAGAAAAACAATCCCATTTGCAATAACACCAAAAAGAGTAAAATACTTAGAAATAAACTTATCTAATAAGGTGAAATACTTGTATGTTGAAAAGCACAAAACGTTGATGAAATAAGCTAAAGAAGACACGGCTAGATGCAGTGGCTCACACCTGTAATCCCAGCTACTCGGAAGGCTGAGTAGAGAGGATCACTTGAGCCCAAAAGTTTCAGTGAGGTATGATTGTGCCACTGCACTCCAGCCTGGGCAACAGAGAGAAACTCTGACTCTAAGAAACAAAGAAACAAACAAAGTAGACACAAACAAATAGAAAGACATTCAGTGCTCATGGATTGTAAGACTTAGTATCGTTAAAAAGTCCATACTATCTAAAGTGATCTATAGATACAATGTAATGTCTATCAAAATCCCAATGGAATTTTTTTACAAAAATAGAATTGTAAAATTCATATGGAACCACAAAGTACCCAGAATAGCCAAATCAATCTTGAGAAAAAAGAACAAAGCTGGATGCATCACGCTTCGTGATTTCAAAATATATAACACAGCTACCGCAATCAAAACAGTATGGTACTGGCGTAAAGACAGACATAGAGACCAATTAAACAGAAAAGCGAGTTCAGAAATGCATCCACTCATATACAGGCAACTGATCTTCAGCAAGGATGCCAAGAATACACAAAGGGGAAAGGAAAGTCTTTTCAACAAATGGTGCTGGGAAAACTGGATATCCATAAGCAAATGAATGAAACTGGACCCTTATCTTACACCATACACAAAAATAAACTCAAATGGATTGAAGACTTCAACTTAAGACTGGAAACTCAAAAACTCTTAGAAGTAAACATAGGGGAAAGTTTCATGACATTGGTCTTGCCAGTGATTTCATGGATATAATATTAAAAGGACAGGCAACAAAAGCAAAAATAAACAAGTGGCATTCCATCAAACTGAAAAGCTTCTGTACAGCAAAGGAAACCACTAACAGAGCAAACAGACAACCGGCTGACTGGGGGAAAATATTTGCAAACCACACATCTAATAAGGGATTGATTCCAAAATATATAAGTAATCTAATAGCAAAAAAACCTACTAACACAATTTTAAAATGGCTAAAGACTTGAATACACATTTGTCCAAAGAAGACATTAAAATGTATACCTAACCCTGAACTGTACCCCACATATTTAAAATAAATAATTTTTAAAAGACATAAAAATGACCAGCAGGTATATGAAAAGATGCCCAATGTCATGAATCATCAGGAAAATGCAAATTAAACCCACAATGGGATGTCACCACACACCTGTTAGGATGGCTGTTGGAAAAATAGTAACTGAAAGACAAGTGTGGATGAGGGAGTAGAGATAGGAACTCTATACTGCTGGTGGAAAAGCAAAATGGCCCAGTTGCTAGGGAGAACACATAAGGTTGCTCAGAAAATAAAAAACAGAACTCCCTTATGATCCAGCAGTCCTACTTCCAGGTATCTATCCAAAAGAATCGAAACCAGCATCTTGAAGAACCATTACACTCCCATGTTCACTGTAGCACATTCATGATAACCAACACTGGGAAGCCAACTAACTATCCACCAATGAATGAATGGATAAAGAAAACGTGGCATATACATACACTGGGATGGTTATTTAGTCTCAAAAAAGGAACTTCTGTAATACACAACAACATAGGTAAACCTCGAGGACACTATCCTAAGTGAAATAAGTCAGTCACAGAAGGACAGCTACTGTACAACTTCATTTATGGATAATCTAAAATAAGTCAAACACAAAGAATCAGAGAATGGAATGGTGGTTGCCAGGGACTGGGAAAGGGAAGTTGCTATCAACGGGCATAACACCTCAGTTATGTGAGATGAGTAAGTTCTAGCGTTCTGCTTCCTGTACAGCACTGTGTCTACATTTAACAACACTGTTTTGTATACTTTGGGATGTTGTTAAGAGGGTAGAGATCATGTTAAGCGTTCTTCCAAAGTAAAATAAAATAATAAAATATGTAAAGAAACAATGGTAAGCAAATACATTGAAAGTCATATCGATGAACTAAGAATGCCAGATATTATTTGTATATAAAGTAAATTACTTCCCACAAGTAAAAGCTACATTAATAAGCACTGGTCATAAATAGTGCTTTGTAAGATCTGCAAGAACACAAAAAAAGAAATGTCTGAAAATGCAAGTCATTTTAAAATTCATACCAAATATGTAAAAATGTAACATAATTCGATTCCTATTTTTTTACATTACGAATATAATATGCATATCTTAAAATATTTCCCAAAAGGCCAATTTGGGGTTATTGTTAAAAAAAAAAAAAAAAGACTGCTTGCTCTTTCTGGATAACATATTTCAAATTCTGATTTAAGAAAATAAAAAATACTGTGTAGCCTATCAATAAAGTTAGTTATATTTTACTTCTATAATAAAATATCACAAATACATTAGTGTTTCTTAAACCTTGATTATCCACAAAAGAAGACCAACTTTCAGAATAATCACCATGCCAGAATCAAACTGGGTGTTTGGCTTGTTTTGAAGTTCATCTTTACCTCTCTTGAAAGAAAAAGTCAAGCATTCAGAAAGCTTACAAGGACCTAACTAGAGCTATAAAATAAAAATAAAATAGTGTATCAAAGAGAGGCATAGTTTGAAGGTCTTATTCTTCAACTAAACTCACGTCCTTAACACTTGTAAAATAAAAAAAATCAGACTTGTTAGTAACACGTTCAGCTAAAATCCCTCCCAGTCTAACCTCAGCCTACCCCAGGCTCATCTCTCTTCCTGGTTACAGCATCATCCTGACAATGCCTTGTCCACAAGACTCTAGTCACAATTTCAGTCTGTTAGGAATGCCCTAACCTACCTGAATTGTCAATTATACTTATTTATTTACCTGTTTACCTATTTGACAATATACTGAGTGCCTAATATGTGTCAGGCACTGTTGTAAGGCCGGGGCTACAACAGTCAATAAGATGGACATGTAACTTAATGCTAGTACTTATTACAGCCTAACTTGTTACTTAGTTGTTTAAATGTCTATTCTTTCATCAATTTATGAGTTTCTTGAAGTCAAGGTCCACACCTTAAAAAAATTGTTTATTCACATTGAGCATTTCCATATTACCTTCAGAATGGCAGTGATTGGTGTTAAGACCTGGCTGTGTCATTTACTGTCACTGTGAACCTGAACAAAGCACTTGCCACCTCTCTAATTATCTTTTCTCATATGTGAAATGGAGATAACAGTACCTACCTTATACTCAATTTCACAAAGAATAAAAGTATTTTATTTTATTTTTTTGAGTTGGAGTCTCACTCTGCTGCGTAGCCTCAACCTGCTAGGCTCAGGCGATCCCTCTGCCTCAGCCTTCCAAGCAGCTGGAATCACAGGTATGCACTACCACACCCGGCTAATTTTTGATTTATTGTAGAGATGAGATCTCACCAAGTTGCCCAGATTGGTCTCAAATCCCTGGGCTCAGGCAATCCTCTCGCCTCTGCCTTCCAAAGTGTTGAGATTACAGGCGTGAGCCACTGTGCCTGGCTAAAAAGTATTTTAAAACTATAAAAGTCTTTAAAAAATCATCCATGAAACATGAGTACTAGCATTACTAGTAAATGATGTTTCTGCTTCTGTTAAACTGAATTATAGCTGGGACAACAATTTTAAATATTCACTGACAGAGGAAATGAATGCAGACAGTAAGCAACAATACCACAAAGTCCTTCATCAGCTAATCACATACTTAGATTTGTTTTCTGTAGTAGAACCTCACCAGCTGATGTCCTACACTGATTTCCCAGTTAGATTAGATATATCTTCTATGTAACCCAGTCTGATGTTATCATTCAGGATTCAATCAGAGAAACAGGACGACTGGGAGGTAGATACACACACACACACACACACACACACACGGTCCTCAAATAACAGTGTTTTGTTCAACATTGTTTTATTATTATGCTGATGAGAAAAAAATTAGATTCTGAGCCAGGCCACGGTGTGTGGAGTTTGCATTTCTCCCCATACCTGTGTGGATTTTCTCTGACTTTTCCAGTTTCCTCCCACATCCCAAAGATGTGCAGATGAGGTGAGCTGGCCTGCTTAGATTATCCCCTGCAAGTGGGTATAGGATATACAGGTGAGGCCTGGGATGGAATGGTGCCCTGCCCAGGGGAAGGTCTAGCCTTGGGCCCTTAGCTGCCAGGACAGGTTCCAGTTACCTGCAACCCAGAATTGGCTTAAGAGGGTTGGAAATAAATAAATGGATACAAATTATTGTAAAACGAAGATTCATAAAGTACACAATAATCATACAAATACAAGACAATCAGTGATGTGGTACAAAAGCACTCAGTAAGTCTGCCATATTTGTGATGAGTTTTGAACTGCGAGGGGGTAGGTGGTGCTCCTAACAATTTCTGCTTTGCAAACATTTATTCCTTCATTCAATCCACCCCCCAGCCGGGCTCGGTGGCTCAGCCTGTAATCCCGCGCCTTTGGGAGGCTGAAGTGAGTGGATTGCCTGAGCTCGCGGGTTCGAGACCC
>NW_007254018.1:1139957-1167792 GCF_000164805.1 Carlito syrichta | reverse complement strand
AAAAAAAAAAAAAAAAAATTCAACCCCCCTATTATTGCCTTCGCTCGTGAATTCACCAGAAATTAGATCATTACCTTATTTTTATTAAGCTTTGATTGTAAGTATAGCTCATATTTACTTCAATCTCCCATATTAGAAGTGTTTTGGGTCTTAATTTAGAAGTTTGATGATATTTTTGTGACCAGAAATAAGCCATAGCAACTTAATTCTTGCTTATATCCATTAACCTATGGTAAAAGTAGTTTCATTTTACATCGTTTTGTTTAAAGTTGCAATTTTCAAGAACCTACCCACAGCATTAAGTGAGGACTTATTGTATAAAGAGATTTGTTACAGGGGATTTGCTACAGTTGAGAGTGCTGGTTAAACAGCCTTGGTATCTGAAGATGTCCTCTGAAGTCCACAGGGCAGGCAGTTGAGAAGGGAAGATGTATGTAGAGGTGGGGAGCAAGGTGACACCAAGAGCACCAGTGGGGACCCACGAGGATGGACTCATGTCAGTCTCCCTGACTCCAACCCAGATGAAGTGAATATCCTGCAGGATAGGTGGGGACCTTTCACTGTGGGGCCGTCACATTCCTGGCCCAGGGGTAAGAGAAGCTGCAGCTCACAGGATAAGGCAGGACAGCTGTAGGCCTCGCTGCGGTGAGCCTGTGAGCCTGTGGATAACCCTCCTCATGTAAATGAGCACTCAGCATGCTCCAAGCTTCCTAGCACAAAACCCAAAAAGAGCTGCTGTCTCACTTTCGTCTTCCAAATCTCATGTCAAAACGTCTCTTGTGGCCACCCTACCTAGAAATGTAAGAGAAGGAAATTTTGGGACTGGTAGTTTGCCCTAGCCAAGCTAACATGTTACAAAGCTGCTATAGTCAGCCATTTGTCAACTTGGCAACTATACATATCTCTTAAAACCATATGTAGTTCCCTAATGGAGACAATAACAGTCAGCCTTTCATCTAACATGATACAACCATCCCCCGTACAACAAGCATGCCAACCCCGTCCCTAAAAGAGAGGACACAAAGTTTCTTTTTTTGTCTTTGGGTGATGTTCGTTCTTCTTCAAACTGATTCACAGTTCTCTTTGCTATCTTTTAACTTAAATATGGAAATATAAAGTTAACTGTTATTAACATGTGTTACATTAGATGACAGGGGACTGAGACAGTGGGGGAAAAAACTGAGAATATTTGGTTAATATACAGACAAACGTATGCATATAAAAAGAGAACCAGATAAGGTGGCTCGCACCTGTAATCCCAGCACTTTGGGAGGTCGAGGCTTAACACCAGGAGTTTGAGACCAGCCTGGACTACATAGCAAGACCCCATCTGTACAAAAAATTAAAAAATTAGCTAATATGGTGTTCTGTGCCTCTAGTCCCAGTTACTTGAGAGGCTGAGGCAGAGGATCACTGGAGCACAAGAGTTTGAGGCTGCAGTGAGGTATGACTGCACCATTGACTCCAGCCCAGGTGACAGAGCAAGACCTTGTCACTAAAGAAATAAAAAGGGATATGAATATTTTATATCGTAACTATTGCAGTGCTTATTTCTGTAACCGGTCATGTGATAGCAGCTATTTTTTTTTTTTTTTTTGAGTTGGAGTCTCACTTTGTTGCCCAGGCTGGAGTGCAGTGGCATGCTCACGGCTATCCCAGCATCAACCTGCTGGGTTCAGGCGATCCTTCAGCCTCAGCCTTCCAAGTAGCTGGAATTACAGGCATGCACCACCATGCCTGGCTAATTTTTTTATTTATTGTAGAGATGAGGTCTCGCCAAGTTGTCTGGGCTGCTCTTGAACCTGTGGGCTCAGGCAATCCTCTCACCTCAGCCTCTCAAGGTGCTGGGATTATAGGTATGAGCCACTGCGCTTGGTCTATATCTCTCCCTCCCTCCATCCCTTCCTTCCTTCCTGTCAGAGTCTCACTCTGTCATCCTGGCTGGAGTACAGTGGCACACTTACGGCCACCGCAGCCTCGACCTGCTGGGCTCAGGTGATCCTTCCACTTCAGCTTTCCAAGTAGCTGGAATCACAGGTGTGTGCCACCACACCTGGCTAATTTATTTATTTATTGTAGAGATGAGGTCTCGCCAAGTTGCCCAGGCTGGTCTCGAACCCCTGGTTCAGGCAATCCTCTCGCCTCTGCCTCCCAAAGTGCTGGGATTACAGGCATGAGCCACCACGTCTGGCTGAGTTGTTCTCTCTTTCCATTGATTTCACTCATAGAACCTGGGAGCGCTGCATTATGGATGTCTCTTCCTTATACACACTGTACAGGAGCAGTCCAATTTTCCCCCTGATCGTCAAGCTTGGTCTGTGGTTGATTCTCCTTCTCTGCCTGCAGGTTTACAAATGACCAGAGGAGGCAGTCTCAACTTCCAGTTCCAGGGAATCATTATCTGTGTCCCCAGGTGGAAGCATTCTTCTCTTTGCAACGAAGACTTCTAGATCAGCAGAGCTTGACATTGTGGGGAAAGGAAGCAAACACTGCCTTAGAGGCTTACCAGGAGTCATTGCATGTGCAACCATGCCATTTCCACACGTTGATTTCTGACCCCAAGAGTCCTGGTGACAGGAGAAACAGGACCATAAATCAAAACCTGATCTGGAGGACCCTATCCCAGCCCCACAAGGCATTTCCACCTAGCTGCCACAGTAACTGAGCCTTTCAAAGGCCATTCTTCTATTCTGTCAAGTTGGTGGCTTCAGGTTGACAGGGATCCTTGTAAGACCAGCGAATTCCATGAGCCGGGCCCCATCACCAGCCTTCGTTTGCTGTGAAGCGAGTCACAGGTGGAGCTGTATGGAATATCACAGTGATGGATAAAGCATTCTGTAGTTCATGGACAGTGGTTTTAGCAGAAACGCTGTGAGGGAGGGAGGCAAATCCATATCCACAGCAAATGTCAAGTCCAGGAGAATAAAGCACTGCCTTTTCCAAGATGGATGCGGTCCAACGTAATCAACTCGCCACAGCTGATCTGCTTGAAGATGGCACTATTGAGAAGTTCAGTGGTGTACCCGAATCCACCTTGGTGAGTGGAAGTCAGTACTGCCGAGCCAATGCATAAAACCTCATCTCTAACCATGCCCCATTTGTTCATGAGCCAATATATGCCTCCTAGTGGCTCTGCTTCTCTGTTTGAACCTGGACTGGTGAATCGGGTACTGAGAGTGGTTTCAGAGGAACAGAACCCTAAGGGCTAGGTTCTCTGAATTGGTTTTGGATTGGTTTTGAATTGGTTTTGGAACTGGCTCTCTCATCTTGCTTTTATAGTAACAATCTACATTTATATATAAATCACTGAAACTACTATACAAAATTGAATAAACTTTTTGATGGCACACATGAGAAAGGGTATTCAGGTTATACTTACTAAGGACTGAATCAACATACTAAGACAACTTTTCTGAATATCAGCAGGTATATTGGCAAAGCTTCTCTCAGACCAAAACCTTGCAAAGTGCTTTACAATCCACCTGTTAAAATCAAGGAATTTCAAGTTAGAGAAATGAAAATATTTTTCATTATAACAGTCAATAACATTTTGGTTTTCAATCATACAAACTGCACATGTATATGTTTTGTCTAATGTTTACTACTAATTTTATGAGCTCTCAGATGAACTTAACCATGTTCTCTTTTCTGTAAACACGTATTTTAAACTCATTTTGGGTTTTGCGCACAGATTTTTAACATAATAACTATGGTTCAGCTAAAATAAAATGCCTCCAAATATCTTGAATAATGTCTAAAATTAATGTTCCTACTCAGTTGGTGGAACTAGTTAAAGCACTAAGCTACTTACGTCGTGCTGAAGAAAACAGGCCAACTCTAAAACTGCCTGCAACACTAGAAGCGTGGAAAAACAAAATCCCTAAATTAAAAGTATCAGCGCCACTTAAGACAACTTACTTCATGCAGTCAGCAAACAGACTCTCCACTCCAACCGAATGAGCAATAATCAGGCACTCTAGTGTAGACACCAGTGTCCTGGGAACAGGCTGAAATGGATAGAAAACACCGCATGGATGCATTTTCAACTTAAATATTTGGTTCACAAAGAAAATCTGATTTATATACCTAAACTTCAGAATAAATCCACACAATTCAATATCCACTTTCTCTATTTAAGTCTTTATTTGCTAGTAACTTCAGCGGGGACTCTGGCTGTAGACATGCTCTCATCAGAGTCTTACTTTTTTTTTCCTTAAAAAAACCTCTTCACGCAAAAACCTGAACATAGATGTTTATAGAAGCTTTTTTCATAACTGCCCAATCTTGGAAGCAACCATGATGGCCTTCAGTGGGCGAATGGATATGTAAACCATGATACATCTATGCAATGGAATAGTCAGCTCTAAAAGAGATAAGCTATCAAGCCACGAAGACACGGAGGAATCTTAAATGCAGGGATGGAGGAATCTTAACTGCTAAGTGAAAGAAGCCAATCTAAAAGTTATACACTATACGATTCCAACTACATTCTAGAAAAACAAGAACTATGGAGACAGTAAAAATATATCAGTGATTTCTGGGGTTTAGTGGGGAGGGAGGGATAGATACGCAAAGCACAGAGGATTTCAGGGTACTGACAATACTCTCCGTGACACTATCATGGTGGATACACATCATTGGACATTTGTCCAAATCCATAGAATGTACAACACTAAGAGTGAAGCTTATTGTAAACTCTAGACTTTAGGTGATAATGTGCCAATGTAAGTTCATGAATTGTAGCAAATGTACTCACTCCTGTGGGTATTTTGTGTTGTGAGTCCTCACCATGCTTGGTGTTCTGTGTTAGGTATCCTCACCGCTCTTGGGTTGTGTGTTATGTAGCCTCACCAATCTTGGTGTTCTATGTTGTGTATCCTCACTGCTCTTGGTATTTTGTAATGTGTAGTCTCACTGCTCTTGGTATTTTGTGTTGTGTAGCCTCACTGCTCTTGGTATTTTGTGTTGTGTAGCCTCACTGCTCTTGGTGTTTTACGTTGTATAGCTTCCCTGCCCTTGGTGTTAAGTCTTTGGGCTACGTATTGACCATGCCTTGTATTTTCAGTGTTGAAATGTTTCTAAGCATATCTGTTTCCCACTTAGGTTGAATGGTGTTTAACTTATCTTTATATACATTTATTAGTTGTGATTTGGGGTCTGTACTCTTAATAAAGACAGGCAATCAGTCCATTTGTATATCTAGTCTCTAATTGTGTACTTCCAAAGATCCCTTGGAAAATATCAAGCACAGTTCTTTTAATAAGGTCAGTGATTTCCAGCTCTAATTATGAACTGCTATTCATTTGATTTTCTAATTCCCTTCTCCTAAAAGTATTATGTTAGTATTCAAGAAATTGAATGCACATATTTTGCTTTGCATATTAACAACTTAGATAATTAAAATGCCTTTGAGATAATTGGAAGTACTCTAAGTTGTCACAAAAATCAGAAATGACCACTACTATAAAGATTACACAGTGATCATTCTACCAAGTTAAATAATCTGGTTTCCTAACCCACTTCAGATGAGAGTATTAAATTAGTGTGAGAGAAGGGGCTAGTGATTACTGACATACTTACCAGCCTAAGAGCATCTAGAAATCTTAACAAATTGTAAAAGTAAGCATAAGAGTTAAAAAGCCCAGCAGTCCAACCTTATTTAGGAATAATCAGCTTTGTGCATCACAATAAGAAAAATTTCCATTAAAATTATTAAAATATAAAATAATTTGCAGCTTAAAGCAGAGACTGGCAAACTATAGCCTATGAGCCAATTCTAGTCCACCATTGTTTTTTGTGAATAAAATTTTATTGAAACATCACCGTGATGCTTCCTTTGTATATTGTTGATAGCTGTTTTGCTCTATACAGCAGAGTAGTTGTGAGGGAGACTTTATGGCCCACAAAGCCTAAAATATTTACTATCTGGCTAGGCACAGTAGCTTACACCTGTAATCGTAGCACCCTGGGAGGCTAAGGCAGGAGGATCACTTGATGCCAGAAGCTGGAGATCAGCTTGGGCAACATAATGAGACCCAATGTCTAAAACAAAAATATTTTAAAAAATTAGCCAGGTCCTAACTACTCAGGAGACTGAGGTGGGAGGATTGCTTGAGTCCAGGAGTTCAAGGCTACAGTGAGTTATGATTGCACCACTGTACTCTGGCCTGGCTGACAGAGTGGGACTCTGCCTCTAAAAAAAATAAAAATAAAAATAAAACCTGTCTTGAAGGGACACCTTTGGCTGTCTGAGAATTCACTTACATGTTGATGTTGATTCCCAAGTGTTTTTATAATAGGATGACTGTCATTCTCAAAACCTGCATATAGAATTTGGGAAGATATATACTTAAACCATTACCTAAAATATATTATTTATTATTTTATGGAGACAGATTCTTTCTCTGTTGCTCAAACTGGAGCACAGTGGTTCTATCATGGCTCACTGCAGCCTCAAACTCCTGGGTTCAAGTGATTCTCCATCCTTATCCTCCAGAGTAGTTGGGATTATAGGAGTGCATCACCACATCCAGCTAACTTTTAAAATTTTTTTGTAGAGACAGGATCTTGCTATGTTGCCCAGATTCTAAGAAATACTTTTAAATTGGTAGCAAAAATATACATGTAAAGCTTACAATAATGCTATAAATTAAGTCTAAAGTTTTTAATTGTGCAAAAGGCAGGATTGTGAAGCTAATGAAGTGACTGAAGCTAGTTTGCCAGGAGTTTTGAAGCCAGTTATCCATCACACTATACTCACATTTGCATTACTATGGAATGTTATAAGTTTACTATATTTAAATCACTGCCAAGAACCAAAAGTTAAAAATTATAGATACAAAAGCATTCTTATAAAAAAATCATCAAAATATATAAAGCAAAAAAGTTTTAGGATCATATCAATAAAAATAAAAACTGTTCTCTAAAATATCTGTTGCCACAGAAATAGAGACTATGTTAAAATAAATGAAATAAAATAAAACAAGTTTTCAACAAAATACCATATTGACAATTTTAAAAGAAACTTCATTTTTCTGTGGTTTTAACAGAAACAAATATGTCTTTTGTGTTTTTAAAATTAAGCGGATTATTGAAAGTAAAATTCAAAAGGCTGTGCATAACCTACATATACTCAAGCACATATAAAAAAAAAAATAGAGGCAACGGCCCATAGACAGTCTGTAGAAGAGGTTCTTTTCACAATACTAAGCAGATGTAACCAGATCTCAGCTCAGAGGAGATACTAACACAACACTTTTTTTTTCCCAACTAGTGCTTTCAACCATGCTGTGGCAAATTCCCCCTTTTCCCACCCTTAATGACACTATAGGCCGACTGCAATTCTTTCTGGGTGCTTTTGTTATTGACATTCAGCAGTACTGCTTTAACACCAATCTCATCATGGCTGATAGAAGTCTTTCCCGTTCCATCACTGACTAGATTTATGGCTGGGAAGATCTAAAACAGGAAGCACGACATGGTGCAGTTTCCTGTTCCACTTTCTGGGTCAAACTCCTATGGAAGAGGGCTGTGGAAGGATACGGTGTCACAGAATGAAGCAGGGACCAGGACGGTAGCAGGGAGATGTCCTTGACTTTGCTCACAATTAGATGCTGGTGACCTCTACTGACAGGATGGCTCTTTTAGGAGGAGATCAAGCTTAAACCTAGCCTCTCTGTGAATAAGGACACTTCAAGTGGTTCATATGCACAATGCCTTCCTAGGTGGGACACAGCGTCACCTGGTCCTGTACCAGTGTCTTCTAACTTTCATGGAACCATTAAGATCCTCCTCCTTCCCCATGGATCATGAGTCAAAGGGATGCAGAGTGGACTCCCCACATTTTTTCTCTATATGATGATAACTATAGTCTCTTAACACAAAGCTAGCACTGGCTTCTCCAGCAAGCCTCTCCCTCTAGAATCTTCTCCTCTAAGTATATGCTCACCGGCTTCTCAGACATATCCAAGCTCTCTCACAAAACCTCTTAGCATTTGCTTTTCTTCTTTGATGGAAGCTCCAGGGTGAGATGGTTTCATAGATACAGTAAACAGCCATCTGTGGGTATCCTCAATGCAGATATTCCCAACTTTCACCTTTGCTTATGATTTTTTTTGGGGTCTCCCTCCTAACTTTTACTTGACTGGACATAGGAGGGGGACATATGAAGAAAAAAGAGAAGCTCTTTGCCAGAGTTCTTCACTCTCTACAAAGCTGGGGATACCACAGGCTGCCCATCTTCTTCCAATCCACTGATTTACATATAGAGGATGGAGTGGGTACCTGTTTAAAGGCAGCTGAGGGGTTTAACTGAGGGGAAAACTTGCAGATTGGTAGTGGTACTAACCCAGTTGTTCAAGGTTCTGTTTTAGCACAGGGGCTGCTTCTGCAGTTCCAAATTATAGAAAGATAGAAAGGCCTATACAACACAGACATCTAAATTTAAATCTGATCAAAATTACCTAATTAGAACTCATACAATTCACACTGTTACCTCAAGTACCCAAAAAGAGGGAAATATGATGTAAACAACTCTTTTAAGATTTGTTTTTGTGAACAAGATGCTGGCACAGCTGTGGAGAAAAGGGAATGCTTCTTCACTGTTGGTGGGAATGCAAGCTAGTTCAACCTCTATGGAAAGTAGCATGGCGGTTTCTAAAAGAACTAAAAAATTGAGTTTCCACAGGATCCAGTAATACCTCTCCTGGAAATATATCTGGAAGAACATAAATTGTTCTACCAAAAAAGATACCCGCACATGCATGTTTATAGCTGTACTCTTCCCAATAGGAAAAACATGGAACTAACTTAGATGCCCAACGAAAGTGGACTGGATAAAGAAAATGTGTATATATATATGATGGAATACTGTGCAGTCATAAAGAAGAACAAAATTATGGCCTTCGCAGTGACTTGGATGCAGCTGGAGACCATCATACTAAGTGAACTATCACAGAAACAAAGAACTGAATACAGCATGTTCTTACTCAAAAGTAGACCCTGACCACTAGTCACACTAGCACAAGAGTGGGACTGGCGGACACTGGGCACTGCTAGTAGGGGGAGATGGAGGGAGGAGGCAGGGAGAGGAGATTGTAGCAACACAAAGGGCTGAGGGGAGAGGGAGCCAGCTAGAAGCCCAAATGTTACCTGCACCAGCCTACTTATGCAGCAAATTCTCACCTGTACCCCACAACTCTAAAATTAAAAAAAAAAAAATTTGTTTTTTGTTGATTATAAAAAAAAATACATGCACTTCATAGAAAATTTAGAAAAGTATAAACAAGAAAATAAAAATAACCTGCAGTCAAAGAATACATAAAACAATGGAGAATCTAAGAATAATGTACACAAAATGGCTTTGAAATACATAGCATGAGATCTTTCTTTAGGCAGCTAATTAACCTACGTGTTAACTAAAATAAAAAAGAGTTAGGACTCACATCCCCCTTAAGAGACAGGTAGGAAAGAACTCTATTAATTCCAAGTATATGCTGTAAAGAGGGGTGGAAAAAGAAAGAGGTACACATTCGGGGAAAAGAACGAATAAAGCACTGTGGGGAGCTTTAATCAACAGACAAGGTAACCTTAGTTCTTGACTTCCCTTCTTGTAGTTCCAAACCCTTGGTCCCAGCTGTACACTCCACCTTTGAATTATACAAGATACTTCTACATCTTTTCAATAAATCTCCCATGTCAATTTGATCTTACTTAAAATTACTTGAATTCGTTTCTGATTTTTGCAAACAAACCGTATGCATTATAATTCAACTGGAGTTCCCATTCTTAGACTGACTTAATATTTCTAATAGTTAAAAGCACTATGCCTATCAGAGTGAAAAATCTAGTAGGTAATAATGGATGACGTAAGGCACTGGGGGAAAGATTTCTGAGACTCAATAATTACCTTCTGAAAGAAATTACAGTAATCTCTTCTTAAAATATAGATTGCTACTTCTTTTAATCCTTCTAGTCCATACATATCAGCCATATTGAGTATCTGACTAAAATAAAAATAGATGCACTGTTAATTCTGCAATTTTAAAATCAAGGCACAACACACAGTAATTTCTTGATAATATAGAGTCTGTTTAGAAAAAAGGATAATCTGAATTATTTTAATTTTTTGCCTTAGATATTGCTTATGTAAAAAGAGCATAAGCCAAAAGTGGAAAGCACTGACACTGACCCATGCTTTGATTAGTGGAAAATAACATGAAGTAAATTTGGAGACGTTTCTAACTCCTTCATATGCCCAGTGACACACAGAGCAAAATCCAGGAAATTGCTTTTTTGGGGGGTGAAGTGAGGGGTCAAGTCTTATTCAATCACCAAGGCTGGAGTGCAGTGGCACATGCCACCACTCACTGCAGCCTTGATCTGGGCTCAGGAGATCCTTCTGTTTCAGCTTCCCGATTAGCTGGGATTACAGGTGCCCACCGTAACCCCAACTAATTTTTTTATATTTTGTAGTGACCAGGTCTTACTATGTTGCCCAGACTGGTCTCGAACTCCTGGGCTCAAACAATCCTCTCACCTCGGCCTCCCAATGTGCTGGGATTACAGGCATGAGCCACTGCGCTCAGCCAAGAAATTGCTTTGAAGGCTGTAAACATTATAAAACTTTTTGCAACAAATATGTATAATAAAAGTTTTAAGCTGGGTATCATGGCTTATGCCTGTAATCCTAGCACTTTGGGAGGATGAGGGAAGAGGATTGCTTGAGTTCAGGAGTTTGAGACTAGCCTAGGAAACACAGCAAGACCTCTTCTCTACAAAAAGGAAAAAAAATTAGCCAGGCATGGAGATGTGGGCTAGTAATTGCCACTATTCGAGAGGCTGAAGCAGAAGAATTGCCTCAGCCTAGAAGGTTGAGGCTGTGGTGAGCCAAGATTGTGCCCCTGTATTCCAGCCTGGGTGACAGACTTCAACTCAAAAAAATAAAAAATAAGTAAAAGTTTTGGTGGTGGTGAGGGGGCAATTCATTTATGTTTTATTATACTGAAAATGTCTACAAATGACCCTATTATTGGAAACAGCATCCAATGACCAGAGTTTCCTTTGCTTCTTTCATTTGGCAAGTATTTCTGAGCACCTAGGATGCCCACAAGCCTTGAAAGCATGATAAAATTTCACATGGGTTGCCAAGAGATAAAACTAGTACTAATCCCTGAGACTCATAATATGCTCTCCCAAAAAACACATTTATTCAGTCTGAAATGAAAGAAATCAAAGAAAGTTTAAATTAAAAGAGTAGTTTCCACTTGTCTGATGTTGGAATAGCAAGTAAATTGGGAAGGCATCTGGAAACTTAAAAGAGCAGGAACTTCACTCTGCAGGAGAATTTCAGAAGCTTGGATGGCATTTCACTAGCGGGCACTTAAGAATCACATAGTGGTGAGTCTTTGGGATGCCCTATTATATATACTTTTTTCTATTATTCTCAGATAAATGTTAGAGTTCTTCTTTTTTTTCCTTTTGCTGTTTTAAACATGACATCCTAAAATTTTAAAAATGAAGAAGTAAAATAATTTTCAAAGAAGTTTGACCAATTTTATTTTAGAAAAACCTATACTTCATTTTTCAAACAAAAATAAAGTTCTTCTAATATAATTTAAGTCTAATAAAGACTTTTCTTAATCTTATTACTGTAAGTTGCTAAATCAGTTTTTCTTCTAAATAAAGTGACTTGCTTACTGTTTTTAGGTATTCCCAAAACATTCTCAAGATATAGCAAAATAGATAATAATAAAGCTTCTATTTCACTGACACTTTGCAACATAGCTCAACAGAGCAGAACCTAAAACATTAACGCTTTTATATTTTAAATTATTCAAAAATAATACATACCCAACATTAGCTTTGTCTGGAAAGTCCAAAGTTCCTCCATATATAAAATGCATCATAACATTCATTTCTACATGGTTTATACTGAAAAATAAAAGAAAGCTCAAATCCAGAAATAACTGCAATTTAGCTGATAACAACGATATTCTATTTCCTCATAAACTTTTAGTCAAGATGATGTTCTAATCTTACTTTTATCTGATGAATATATTCTTCAAATAACATCTATGTAGAAATAGTATTGGTTTAAAATGAACATTAGCTATGGATTTTTATATAACCTATAAAATGTTATTAGTATACTATGAAATCCTCGATTATTTATTGAACAACTTCTAGTAGAGACTTTTAGAGTTAGAAGGGCCTTTAGAAGCCATTCTCCAATCTCTGGCTCATTAAGAAAACCTCAGTCTCTTCAACAAATGGCTTCTGGTTTCACTTAAAGCCTCAGATGGATAACGATTCACTAGAGAGGTTCTTGTTATGCTGTTAAATCATAATACCTGTCAGTGGCTGTAGCTTGGCCAATGTCCTCATGATGCAGATGAAAAAATAAAACTATGACTTAAGAAGTAGTTTGGAGCACCAACCTTTAAGTCCTACTGACTACTGAATTTCAAGCTCTGAATTCATGACCTCCTTCCTCCTCCCCACCCCAAATTCAGTCCTCTTTCTATGATTCCTCCTTGTTGACAGCACTGTTCCAGAGCTGGTCCTCTGTACCAAGGGGAGTAAGTTATCTGATGGATGGACAACAACCATTGCTTGACTGTCAGGAGAAACTCAAGACAGGAGGTAATTTGATTTCTCTTTTCCTTTTTTCTTTGCTGAACCAGTGGGAAGAATAATTAGGAAGAAGATGCAGGTAGACTCAGACTTCCTCTTGGATGGACTGTTTCAGAGGGAGATGGTTAGCAAGCCAACTTTGCATTAAAGCACATTCCATAAGCGGACCATCCATAATCTGAAAATCCAAAAGCCAAAATGCTCCCAAGTTCAGAACGTTTTGAGGACTGACATGAGACAGTGACACCTTTGCTTTCTGATGAGTCAGTGCACACCAATGTGTTTCAAGAACAAAATTATTTTAAATATGGTATAAAATTGCCTTCAGGTTATAAGGTGTTGTGAAAGTTGATGATATAAACTGGATCATTCTTATAATGCCCAATTGAATCAGAGTCACGGGACTGGGGGGAAGGGCAAGTACTTGGGGTACATGGCACCTGCTCCAAGAATTGAATTTTCTGCAAGGCCAGCTGCAGAAATGGGCTGCTACATGGAGCCCTACCACTAGTTCTACCTGTAGCTGCTGAAATGACTGGCCATGACTCTAAAACTAGCTTGGCCCACTGCCTTCCTTCGCCAATCAGAGCTTCACAGCTCCTGAAAGTTTCTCTGTGCCAGTGAGCTTTCTTTCAAAACAATACATATTTCTCTTTCTAATAAAACCTCTGACCTTCTCGATGTTCTTTGGACATACTGAAAGACCATACTGGTCTGTGTGTATGCCCTAAAATGCAATTCTGTAGTTCTCAAATAAAATGTTTAATTTAGAGATTTGTCTCCATATTTTATTTTTACTTCAACATTTGTATATAAAATATAAATAAATTTTTTTGTTTAGACTCAGGCCCCATCCCCAAGATATCGTATTATGTATATGCAAATTTTCCAAAATCGAAACAAAATCTAAAATTCTCTGGTTCCAAGCATTTTGGATAACGATAAGGGATACTCAACCTGTTCTGCTTTAACAGTTTTTGTTGGTAATAAAGGAAATGCTTTCTTTTTTCTTTTTTTTCTTTTGTCAGAGTCTCACTCTGTCGCCTAGACTGGAGTTCAGTAGCATGATCGTGACAATCACAGCTCACAGCAGCCTCGACTTTCTGGGCTCAGGCGATCCTTCTACCTCTGCATCCCAAGTAGTTAGAATTACAGGCACATGCCACCATGCTCGCCTAATTTTTAAAACTTTTTTCTTTTGAGTTGGAGTCTCACTCAGTCACCTAGGCTAAAGAGCAGTGGCACACTCACGGTCACCCCAGCGTCAACCTGCTGGGCTCAGGTGATCTGCCTCAGTCTTCCAAGTAGCCGGAACTACAGGCGCACGCTACCATGCCTGGCTGATTTTTGATTTATTGTAGAGATGAGGTCTTGCCAAGTTGCCCAAGCTGTTCTCGAACCCGTGGGCTCAGGCAATCCCCTTACCTAGGCCTCCCAAAGTGCTGGAATTACAGGCTTGAGCCACCATGCCTGGCCTTAAAACTTTTTTGCAGAGATGAGGCCTTGCTATGTTGCCCAGGCTGGTCTCAAACTCCTGGGCTCAAGCGATTCTCCTGCCTCAGCCTCCCAAAGTGCTAGGATTACAGGCATGAGCCACTGTGCCCTGCCAAAAGAAATGTTTTCTTATTCTACTTGCTGATTCTTTGGTTTTTTTCAGAACAGAAAGAAAATATGCTATTTATTGGCCCCTCCAAACTCCAACAGATATTTTTCATCTAGAGTCTAAGTCAGAACCTGAGGTTCATTGTAGTCCTCTCCCTCATTGGAGCCTGTCTGTACCTTCGAGAACGTCTTGAGTTCAGCCTCCATTCTCTGTCCCCTTGAGGCACTGCCCAAGTTCAGCCCCTCTCACTTCTAAAACTCTTCAACTATTCTCCGAAGCCTACAGAAGCAAGTCCTTAGCTTGGTGTACAAAATTCTTTATCATCTGACCTCCGGTTTTCCCTCTCCAGCAGCTGTTCTAAGATAACAGAACTAGCTCCTTTTCTATGCCTGCACAACTTGTAATTCCTTATACATCCACACCTTATACTTAATGCTCTCCCACTCCACTGAACTTCATCATTCAGACACAAGACACGTGGCTCTTTATCTCTGAGTTTCCCTAAAGTGCACCCAAGGTGGAAAAAAGAAATCACTGGATGTTATAAACAGTAACCGACATCTACTGACCACTAGGAGCTAGCCCCTGAGCTAATGAACATTTTGAATGCTACTGGCTCATTTAATCATCATAACAACTCAACAGTAGACACTACTATTTGTCTCATTTTATAGATGAAGAAACTGAAATTGAGTAACTTGCCCAAGGTCAAAAGGCTAGTAATGTACCGGAATTTAAATCCAAGCAGCCTGACTCCAAAGCCTGGGCTCTCCAGCAGGATGCAACACAGATGCCCATGATCACATCTGCCAAGCTGACCTGCAGTGGTTTTCTTTACATATTTGTCTCTCCCTCTGGACTGTATTCTGCAAGTGTAGGGCTGTGCCACCTAGCCTTATAGCCCCTGGTACCAGCAGAATGTCAGCACTGATTCAGTACTCCCAGGATCAGAATTTCCTTTCCCCACATGATACAGGAGCTCTGTAGTAGAATCATGATGGGGACAGTGCTAATAAGAACCCCCCCCATTATGTGAAGCACAGTACCTAATATCTGCCAAAGGAACAAAATGAGGACAGCAAAAAGAAACTAAGTGGACAAGTTTGCAATGTTGGGCTTATAAAAAGAAACAAACAGAAGATGAAGAAAACAAATGGCATCTCAGAGGCTAGGAATCAGAAAGATGTTTGCTTTGATTCTATGGCTGTAAATAATATATGTTGAATAAACGTTTGATGATTGTTTAATGAATGGCTTATTAGGAGACTTACAGCATCTTCCCAAACCTTCAGAGAAACACTGAGTTAAAAATACATAACTATTTTTTCCATTAATTTAATATATATTTACTGGCCCTTACTATAGCTAAGTACTAGTTTCTGCTGAATCAAAACATTGCATCTTTAGTGCTTAGAAAAAAAGGCACATAGCAAAATATTATCAGTTATATAACATGGATATGACAAGATCTGATCTCAGAATAATTAGGTCATATTATTTATAGCTTATTAACCTAAAAAATTAGCATAATTGCTAGAATGTACACTATTCCATAAACCTTTTTTTTTTCCTTCAGATTTTCAAGTCATCCTTACCAACATTAATGAGAACTGGCTATTTATGTCGAAAGAATCGTTTCTTTTAAAATTTGACACGTTTAAGCAAAAGATAATAATTAAATAAAAACAAAAGCCACTTTATTAAAATAAACAGCAACATCTAGACATTTGAGCCTATATATCAATACATACGATAGCTATAAAAACAGCAAGAAATGGTTTTCCTGCTGTCTTGACAGATGTTTTACTAAGCTGTGCTCTCGTTATGCTGTAAGTCAATTGTAGTTTTACTAAAAGTGCTTATGAAGGCACGATCAACTGACCTAGAAAAGCAACAAATTATTCCAATAGCTCACAGTTTAAATGGAAAGATTTAAAACACTATTCCCATTAAGATGTAATCAGAATAAAAGCTTGTAGGAGATGGAAACATTACATATACTCAGGGTTAGAGAAAAGAAAAACCGATGAAAAGATCAAGATCTATGATCAGAGACTATCATGCCCCTGGTCTACTAAAACCTCTGTGTTTCATGTATGCTTTCTAAAGGTCTAGGCTCCTATATGGGCCCTGTGCATGGCTAAAGAAACATAGGAACTACATTCCTTCATTAGTTTGTCCATTCACATTTTTATTTTATTCTTCTTCTTTTTTTGAGTTGAAGTCTCACTCTGTCACTCAGGTTGGAGTGCAGTGGCACACTCTTTTTTTTTTTTTTATACTGCAGAGATAAGGTCTCATCAAGGTGCCCAGGCTGGCCTTGAACCCCTAGGCTCAGGCAATCTTCCCACCTCTACCTCCCAAAGTGCTGGAATTATAGGCATGAACCACTGGGCCCAACTAGTCCCTCTTAATATTTATTGAATGACAGGCTCTATTCTGGACCTTAGGGATACAAGAAGCTTATATCCTAAGGGGAAGGAAATAAATAATAAATATGTAATACATATATATTTATTTATAATACATATACATATATATATATACACACACACACACAAAAGATAATTTTAATAATGAAAAGTACCAAGAAGACAACACAACAAGAAAATATAAAAGAGACTAACCGAGGAGCTGGGCTGTAACTACCTTAGGTGGGGTGGTCTGGGAAGGTGACACTTGATCTGAGATTTCAAGCAGGAGGAAAAGTCAGCCTTGCAAAACACTGGGTGAAAAACACTTAGGCAGCGGAAACAGCAAGAACAAAGGCCTTGAGGCAAGAATAAGCTTATTGTAAGAAAGATCAATAGAGGAGGGCAGGAATGGTAGAAAATGATGGCGAATCCAGGGGCCAGATCTTATAGGGTCTTGCAAGTTTGGGGTTTAAGTCAAATTGTGATGAGAAGACACTGAAGGATATTAGTCAGGAGAGAAATGCAATCTCATCTTTATTTCAAAAGCTCATGGTAGAGATCAGAGTATCTCCCAAGAGAAGTGAGAAAATCTGAATTTATGCTCCAAACCCCAAGCCACAACTGGAAGACTTCTATTTTTAGAAAATAAAAATACGTGGGGTTCCCAAGTGCTTGCTGGGGTTCAATTTCCATTACACGATGTGGAAAATGTTCCCCTTCCTTTCACCAGAACAGGAGAATCTTCTTCCAAGTATACCTTCCATCCCTCTCCTCATGGGCATGGATGGAACTCTACTAGTATAGATTATAGATCATAGAACTACTATTCCCACCTTAGATTACTGAAGGCTGTCACTCTTGAAAAATATCACATGTATTACATCTTTGAGAGACCAACTCATTGAACAGCCTGGGGTTCCTTCTGCAAAGACAGACAGGATTTCATTCTACTTGTGGAAAATATCCTACAGATGTGCAATAGTTGCAGTTTCAAAAGAGGCTGCTAATCAGGCAAAGTAGGCATGGCCGTCCTGGTGCTGGGAAAGGCCCTCAACTTGAACCTTTTTCTCTCTAGAAAATGAGAATAATCTAATTTAGAGAAAGAAGAATCAGACAATATTAATGAGCACTGCATACTACATACCAAGCAACAGGCCAAGTTATTTCCTTATGTGTATCTCATTTAATCCTTTCAACAACCTCAGGAAGCTCAGGAAGGCTAAGGAATGTCCCTAAAGTCATGTAACAAGTCAGGCCTGGATATACAACTGCCTGTAAGGACACCAAAGTTTATGACTTTCCTACTACACCACACTGTCCAGTTTACGATTAAAGTTAATCAGAAAATAGAATTTGGTTTGTAGATTACTTTGTCATAATACAAAAATTCCTTAAAAATGTGATTTTTTGGCCGGGCACAGTGATTCACACCTATAATCCCAGCACTTTGGGAAGTGGAGGTGAGAGGATTGCCTGAGCCCAGGGGTTTGAGACCAGCCTGGGCAACTTGGCAAGACCTTGTCTCTACAATTAGGAAAAAAAAAACACCTGTGCCATATGAGATAAGATAGACAAGTGGGATCTCATCAAACTGCCAAGCTTCTGCAAAGCCAAAGAAACCATTGAGAGAGCAGGGAGACAGCCCACGAACTGGGAAAAAATATTTGCCAACTGTATATCTGACAAAGGCCTAACATCTAGGATCTACAAGGAACTCAAATGTGCCGAAAAGAAAAAAAACAAACAGTCCCATTACAAAGTGGGCAAGAGATATGAACAGGCACTTCTCAAAAGAAGGCATACGAGCTGCCAACAGATACATGAAAAAATGCTCAGCCTCACTAGTAACCAAAGAAACACAAATTAAAACCACACTGAGATGCCACCTGACTCCAGTCAGGATGGGTATCATCAAAAAACAACAGATGCTGGAGAGGATGTGGCAAAAAGAGAACGCTTCTACACTGTTGGTGGGAGTGTAAACTAGTACAGACTCTGTGGAAAACAGTGTGGCGATTCCTAAAAGATCTAAAAATCAACCTTCCATACAACCCCACAATCCCCATACTGGGAATATAACCGGGAGATCTCAAATCACTCTATGAAAAAGATACCTGCACATGTATGTTTACTGCAGCATTGCTCACAATAGCAAGAATATGGAACCAACTGTGCTGCCCATTGAAAGAGGACCGGATGAAAAAAATATGGTACATCTACATGATGGAATATTATGCAACCCTAAGGAAGGACAAAATCATGAACTTCACAGCAACCTAGATAGACTTAGAGTCTATAATGCTGAGCGATCTATCACAGAAACAAAGAACTGAGTATCACATGTTCTTACTCATAAGCAGACCTTGAACAGTTATCATAATACTATAAGAAAAATATTGGCAGTAGCAGGAAACTGCCGGGGTGGGGGCAGAGGGAGGTGGTATTGGCAGTAGTGGGAATCTGCTGGGGGAGATGGGGCACACCTCATCAACAAGGGTACCTACATAATGAACATTTGTGTAACTACCCCTGAATTGTACCCTACATCTTTAAAGTAAAAAAAGTAAAAGTTAAAAAAAAAATTAGCCAGGTGTGGTAGTGCACGTCTGTGGTTCCAGCTACTTGGAAGACTGAGGTGGAAAAATCGCCTACGTCCAGCAGGTCAAGGCTGGAGTGGCTGTGATTGTGCCACTGCCCTCCAGCCTGGGCAACTGAATCAGACTCTAATTAAAAAAAATTTTTTTTGAATTTTTTTAAAAAAGCAAAATTTCTCAATCCCTTTTAACCTTCCAATGGCTTTATATGTCACAAAACTAATAATATTTTAGATGGCAGTTTGACACAATCAATTTGAAACATGATACAACAGGAAAAGGTCAAACAGCATAGCCTTGTGTGATGATAATAAAAGATGTAGACAAAATCATGGATCTATCAGGTGATACTTTCTTTTTTGTTTCATAAGCAAGATAAAGGAGTTAGCTGGGCACAGTGGCTTAAGCCTGTAATCCCAGCACTTTGGGAGGCCGGGGTGAGAGGACTGCCTGAGCCCATGGGTTCGAGACCAGCCTGGGCAACTTGGCGAGACCTCATCTCCATGATGAATCAAAAAATTAGCCGGGCATGGTAGCATGTACTTGTAATTCCAGCTACTTGGGAAGCTGAGGTAGAAGAATCGCCTGAGCCCAGCAGGTTGAGGCTGTGATGGTCATGAGTGTGCCACTGCACTCCAGCCTGGGCGATGGAGTGAGACTCCAACTCAAAAAAGAAAAGAAAAAGAAAAAAGATAAAGGAGTTGAACAACAGCAACAAAAACGTGTATTCTCATTTCCAGTGCATTAGCATTAGGAGAGAATAAGCCAATGGAAAGTAGGTCCCCCTGCCACTAACACAGCAGCTCGGTGTAAGATGAGCCAGTGAGAAGCAAAACTTGCTTGCCACGAAAGATGGGAAGGGACAATAGTGAGAGAAGAGTGAGCCTGGGCATGGCTGGCACTCGCACAATGCACAGTCTACTTATTTGGATGACACTTTGAAACTGATTTGGCTACTTCTATGTGGCCTTCCCTTGAACAAGCTACTAAAGCTGGTCAAGCCATACTGCAAGAGGAGATATTTATCTATCACTGCCATTGTACACTAATGATGGAAAATTACAGGTGAGGGAGTAGGTACCTGTTGTTGATGCTACTATTCCGTTCTTGTCCACTGACCTCTTAATAAATAGACTTCACCTTTCAAAGTCTGGGTGCTTGAATGTTTTATCTTATCAGCTTATGAGAGGTGATTAAGGAAAACTGGAAAAAAAATAAAGATTCCCCTTACCTTTATTCCTCTAGATAAACTCAGGGGTCATCTTGAACTATATAAATAGATCAAAGTTGAAGGGCTTCCCCTGAGATCCCAAGCCCACGCCATACATTCCCCCTAATGTACCCACTAGGAGCTTTAAGATTCTACGGGACGGCTGGGCTCAGAGGCTGTAATCCTAGCACTTTGGGAGGCTGAGGTGAAAGGACTGCCTGAGCCCATGGGTTGAAGACCAGCCTGGGCAACCTGGTGAGACCTCATCTCTACAATAAATCACAAAATTGGCTGGGTGTGGTAGCATGCACCTGTAGTTCCGGCAACTTGGAAGGCTAAAGTGGAAGGATCGCCAGAGCCTAGCAGGTTGATGCTTGGGTGGCCGCGAGTGTGCCACTGCACTCCAGCCTAGGCAACAGAGTGAGACTCCAACTCAAAAGAAAAAAAATATTCTAGGGGACAAAGTTTGAAAGTCACTGATTTAAACAATGGAGAAAAGCGAACCGTGCTAGCTCAAGAACACACACTAATGGGAATACTTGAATTTCTTCAGTGGCTGTCATGAAATGAACTCTAAATTAAAGATCAATAAATACGTGATTTATATTCAGCATAAGCACTTATTTACCAGGTGACCCTGGGAAGACATTTAACTTTTCTGATCTTGTTTATACTCATCTGTAATATGTAAATCTTTTCTATCTCAAAGACTGATTTTAAAAACTGAAGTGCATAGTAAATGTGTAAAAAGTGCAGAAAATACAAAATGTTATTGTAAGGCTGACATTGTTACTGCTGAAGATAGAATATTTGGAGACAGAACAAATGTATATATAATAGGACCAGGCTGGTCATGGTGGCTCATGCCTATAATCCCAGCACTTTGGGAGGAGGAGGTAGGAGGATCGCTTGAATCCAGGAGTTCGAGATCAGCCTAGGCAACAGAGTGGGACTTCTGCCTCAAATTAAAAATAAAAAGAGATTTAAAATTTTTTTAAAAGGTGTTTTAAAAGGTATATATAATAGGTATCGGGTTGTAAAACTATCACTAGCCTACAAGAAACTAAGATTTCTTCCAGGAAAAAATTAGACATGTGCTTTCTGTAAATCACTTTTTTTCTTCTGCCATAGAATAGGATCCCATAATCACATACTTCTTTTAACCTTTGTGTCACTACAAAGAGTCACATCATTTTTAATGAATGTCAAAAAGTTGCACTTTGAATTTAACTAGTATTATTTCTCCATTTAAATTTTTACTGAATTCAGTTCTAATGAGAGTGAGTTGATGGTTTTTAAAAATAATGTTTAAAACATAGTCCCTGGACAAGTTTTCAAAATTATACAAAAGTGATTATCCTTAAGATTGGCACACGTAGAGAAACGCTGGCTTCTGCTAGTACTCCTCTTCCTGTCTATATTCAGTAGATGTTTTAAATTCATCATCAAGAAAGAGATATTGGCCAGGCACGGTGGCTCATGACTGTAATCCCAATACTTTGAGAGGCCAAGGCGGGAGGACTGCTTGAGCCCAGGAGTTTGAGACCAGCCTGGGCAGCATAGCGAGACCACCATCTCCACAAAAAAAGAAAAGATCTTTTTTTTTTCTGAGTCCGAGTCTCACTCTGTCACCCAGGCTGGAGTGTAGTGGCACACCCACGGCCACCCCAGCATCGACCTGCTGGGCTCCGGTGATCCTTCCACCTCAGCCTTCCAACTAGTTTGATCTACAGACATGTGCTACCACGCGTGGCTAATTTTTTATTTATTGTAGAGACAAGGTCTTGCCAAGTTGGCCGGGCTGGTCTTGAATATGCGGGCTCAGGCTCAGGCAATCCACTTGCCTTCCAAAGTGCTGGGATTACAGGCTGAGCCACAGAGCCCAGCCAAGAAAGAGATCTTATCAGTAGAATATGTAAGTCTTTCAAGTTGTTTTTCAATGGTGGTGACAAAAACCTCATCAGCAGAGCTGCCTATGCATTCTTTTTACCCACAAGAAAATAAACTCTTTAGCCTAGCATTTAAGCCTTCCTTAATCAGAAACTCCTTATTATAGGCTAAATGGTAATGTTCCCCCCAATTCATATGGTGAAGCCCTAACCCCCAGTGTGGTCTATTTGGAAATGGAGCCTTTAAGGAAGTGTGATAAAGGTTAAATGAAGTCATGAGGGTGGGCCTTGATTGTATAGCTCTCTCTCCAAGTGCTAGCACCTAGGAAAGGGCTTGGGAGCACACAGCCAGACCGTGGAGGCAGGGGACAGCCCTTATCAGACACCAACCTTGCAGGCACCTTGTCTTAGACTTTCGGTCCCCAGAGCTGTGAGAAAATACATTTTTCTTGTTTAAGCCACCCACTTTTGGTATTTTGTTATAGAAGACTAAGCAGGCTGGGCATGGCGGCTCAGTTTGTAATCCCAGCACTTTGGGAGGCTGAGGCAAGAAAATTGCCTGAGCTCAGGGGTTCGAGACCCGCCTGGGCAACTTGGTGAAACCGCAACTCTACAATAAATCAAAAAGTAAACAGGGCATGGTAGCGCGTGCCTGTAGTTCCAGCTCCTTGGAAGGCTGAGGCAGAAGGATGACCTGAGCCCAATAGGTCGAGGCTGTGTTGGCCATGAGTAGGCCACGGCACTCCAGCCTGGGCAACGGAGTGAGACTCCAGCTCAAAAAAAAAGAACCTAAGCAGATTAACACACTGCCCCATTACTAAGTGCACCTCACTACTTCTCGTTTCAGAAAGTGTCCTTCATTACATTCTACTACTTGAGAAACATTTCACTGAACATATCGGGAAATTAGATTCCTAAAAAGTGCTTAGTATGAAGAACTGGCTGCAATCATTTGCAGTCAAGCTGCCTTGTAAGAATTATGCTTACCCGTGAAGAGTAACACACTCCTGGGAGCTTTCAGCCCAACATCCACACAACATTGCAGCAAAATAACTCGATCTGGTACTTAAAATGGCCCTAAAGGGAAGAGAAGGGGAAAACACAGGTAAACATTTATGTACTATGCAAAATGTAATTCCTCATGCAACTTTTCATCCTTACCTCTTAAGACAGTATAACAGTCTATTTGTCTTGTTTGTATTTGTTGGTAGAATTATTATAATAAAAATTATAAACCTATATTTGTACCTAAGTATTTTGAATTTTTGCTTAAAACATTCATTCCAATGCCTGTTATCGTTTTAATTTTTTTCTCTTGATAGCTCTTTAATTTTAATAACAACTGAAACTAGTTCCATGGCTGAGAGAGTAATAAATCATTTACAAATGGAGAAATAAAGACTAAAGATGTTACTTAACATCTTGGAGAGCTATCAATAGGAAAGAGACTACAATTATTACTTGACAACTTAAAAAAAAGTAAGGGAGAGACTACAGTTCTAAAGGTTCTGAATTCTAGGTCAAAACTCACCCTAATTATGCTCAAGAAATGCTATATCTTAGGTTTGAGAAAATGACAGGAAAGATATTTTCTTTTGAATTTCCAACATCTTCTCAAATAAAATGTTAACCCTTGCAGTCTTTAATCCAACAAATATGCGTTGACTTCTATTCTGTGTTGGTCACTCTTGTAGGTTCTGAGAATACAGCAGTAAGTGAGACTCACAGAACAAAGTTATATTCCAGTGAAGGATGGGATAGAAGAGGGGAGAAGGACAGGAAGGAGAGAAAGACACTCCTGGCAATGGTTTACTAGTCATCTCAGAATGACCCTCCTGCTGAAAGTGGCTGAGAAAGATGAGGAAGAAAAAAATAAAATTAAAAATATATATACATTTTTATTTTTGAGTCAGAGTCTCACTCTATCGCCCAGGTTGGAGTGCAGTGGCATACTCACGGCCACTGCAGCCTCGACCTGCTGGGCTCAGGTGATCCTTCTGTCTCAGCCTTCCAAATAGCTGGAACTATAGGCATGTGCCACCATGCCCAGCTAGTTTTTTGATTTATTATAGAAACAAGGTCTCGCCAAGTTGCCCAAGTTGGTCTCGAACCCATGGGCTCAAGCAGTCCCCTTACCTTGGTCTTTCAAAGTGCTGGGATTACAGGCTTGAGCTACTGTGCCTGGTCTGATTTTTTTTTTTTTTGAGTCGAAATCTCACTCTGTCGCCCAGATTGGAGTGCAATGTCATGCTCACGGCTACCGCAGCCTCGACCTGCTGGGCTCAGGTGATCCTTCTGCCTCAGGCTTCCAAGTAGGTATGTGCCACCATGCCCAGCTAATTTTTTGATTTATTGTAGAAACAAGGTCTCGCCAAGTTGCCCAGGCTGGTCTCGAACCTGTGGACTCCGACAATCCTCTCACCTCGGCCTCCCAAAGTGCTGGGGATTATAGGTGTGAGCCACCGTGCCCGGTAGGAAAAGATTTTTAAAAAGAAATAAAGAAAACAGGTTTTGAAGGCATCAGAGAGCTACCTGGTGGTTAGACAAGTTATGAGAGAGAAGACAAAGAGGTGACCCAACCATTTGATGTAACGTTTTCCGTTGAGGCAAATGCCAAATCTGAAAGAAAACACAGTGGTTGGGGTGTGAGAAGCTCAGATAGCTTCTGGCAATCTTCATAGGCTTGGAGGACACAAATTGGAACTTGGGGTCCATCAGAGAGGAGGGATTTTGGTAGATAACCCGGGATTTCAGTTGGACCCTGAAGGGCCACACCTTAAAAAGAAGAGTAAACAGGAAACAGACAAGCCCTCATGAGAACTACAGGCCAGCTTTGAATCATCTCAGTTCCTGATGGGAACAAAGTGATCAGCATCAGGTCTAAGTGCCAGCCAAAAGCAAAATGAAATCCTGTCTGCATGAAAATATTAGCACCAGCTGGGCTCGGTGGCTCAGCCTGCAATCCTAGTACTTTGGGAGGCCGAGGTGAGTGGATTGCCTGAGCCCGCGGGTCCAAGACCAGTCCGGGCATCTTGGCGAGACCTCATCTCTACAGTAAATCAAAAAGTTAGATGGGCATGGTAGCATGCACCTGTGGTTCTGGCTACTTGGAAGGCTGAGGAGGGAAGACCACCGGAGCCCAGCAGGTTGATGAGGGGGTGGCCGTGAGTGTGCTACTGCACTCCAGCCTGGGTGACAGAGTGAGACTCCAACTCAAATAATAATAATAATAATAAAATAAAATATTAGCACCCAGAGTGTCAAATTATTTCTACAAGTTTTCAATAGGATGTCCAGCTATCACCCAAACATGATCCAGCATAGTAATGAACAACTGGAAAATAAAAGAATAAAATTCAATATACACCAGTATAAAATATATAGGCACAAATGTAACAAAAAACGTACAAGACCTCTACACTAAAGACTATAAAACACTGTTGGGATCTTTTTGTTGTTGTTGTTGTTTTTAGACAGGGTCTTGCTTTGTCATCCAGGCTTGAGGCAGTAGTGCCATCATGGCTTATTGCAGCCTCCATCTCCTGGGCTCAAGTGATTCTCCTGTCTCAGCCTCCCAAGTAGCTGGGACTATAGGCGCAAGCTACCATACCCTGCTACTTATTTATTTATTTGGTAGAGATGAGGTCTTGCAATATTGCCCAGGCTGATCTTGAACTCCTGGGCTCAAGCAATCCTCCCACTGTGACCTCCCAAAGTGCTGGGATTACAAGGCATAGCCACCACCCAGTCAACTGGGATATATTTTAAAAGACCTAATGGAGAGCTAATGTGTGCTCATGAATTTGCAATTCTAAACTGTTAACAGGTCTATTATTCCTAAATTAATTTCTAGATTCAACACAACTCCAATCAAGTATTTTCAGTAGTACTAAAAATAAGTTGATTTCAAAATGCATATGAAAATGCAAAAGAGCTATAATTGCCAAAACAACCATCAAACAGAAGAACAGTTAGAAGACATGATTTTCGCCAGGCTCAGTGGCTCAGCCTGTAATCCCGCGCCTTTGGGAGGCCGAGGTAAGTGGATTGTCTGAGCCCACGGGTTCGAGACCCACCTGGGCGACTTGGCGAGATCTCATTTCTACAATTAAAAAAAAAAAAAAAAAATTAGCCGGGCGTGGTAGCGCGCGCCTGTAGTTCCAGCTACTTGGAAGGCTGAGGTGGAAGGATGGCCAGAGCCCAGTAGGTCGAGGCTGGGGTGGCTGTGAGCGTGCCACTGCACTCCAGCCTGGGTGATAGAGTGAGACTCCAACTAAAAACTAATAATAATAATACCTACTCACTCTAAGAGTGATTTTCAAAAATGGATAAAAGATTTAAACAGAAATTCACAAGACATACAAATGACCAATAAGATACTCAACAACTCTAGTGATCAAAGGAATGAAAATTAAAACCACAATATGGTAAATACCACTGCACACCTATTACAGTAGCAAAAATTGAAAAGGTTAACAATGTCAAGTAGTGAAACAAATAAAACTTTTCATATCAAGTAGATTGGGAACATAAACTGGCACAACCTCTTTGGAAAAACATTTGTCAATTTTATAAAAAGGCTAATACCAAGTTACCACATGACCCAGAAATTCCACTCTGAGGCATCTCAAAAGAAATGAATATATAGTACAAAGACTTGTCTGCAAAGGTTCATACCAGCTTTATTAATGGTAGCTAAACAGTGGAAGCAACCAAAACGTCCATCATCAGGAGAATGGATAAACAAATGGTGGTATATCCACACAATGCAATACTATGCAGCAATAAAGATGGAATGAACCACTGATACACATAATATCCAAGGATGAAGCTCAAAAACATGCTGGGTAAAAGCAGCTAGATACAATAGTATCTCTGAGTCCATTTACATGAAATTCTAAGACAGATAAAATAATCTATAGTGTAGAGAATATAACTCAACTCAAAAATGGGCAAGCTGCGCTAGGCACAGTGGCTCAAGCCTGTAATCCAGCATGTAGGGAGACCGAGGCGGGAGGACTGCTTGAGCCCAGGAGATTGAGGCTGTGGTAAGGTAGGATCATGCCACTATACACCAAGCTGTGTGATAGAGTGAGACCCAACTCAAAAAAAAAAAAAAAGAAAAGAAAAGAAAAAGAAAAAAGAAAATGGCAAGCTGGGCATGGTGGTCTATTCCCATAGTCCCATCTATGTAGGTAGGTTGAGGCAGGTGGATCCCTTGAGCCCAAGAGTTTAACACCAGCCTGGGCAACCATAGTGAGACCCTGCCTCAATGCAATTCACTGTTTGTGAAATTGTAAACTAGTTTGAGCAAAGGATGTGAAAAGAAGACCATCCCAGGACAAATAAATAAATAAATTCAAATGAGCATATGAAACTCAGTTGTTGCCTGCGGCTAGGGGCAAAGGCTCATGGAAAAGGAGCACAAGGGAACTTTTTAGTTGATGAAAATTTTCTGTATTTTGATTGTGGTGGGAGTTAAACAGGTTTAT
>NW_007254018.1:1112220-1139937 GCF_000164805.1 Carlito syrichta | reverse complement strand
ATCCCTTGAGCCCAAGAGTTTAACACCAGCCTGGGCAACCATAGTGAGACCCTGCCTCAAAAAAAAAAAAAAAAAAATGAGCAAAAGATGTGAACAGAAGACCAACCAAGGACAGATAGATAGATAGATTCAAATGAGCATATGAAACTCAGTTGTTGCCTGCGGCTAGGGGCAGAGGCTCATGGAAAAGGAGCACAAGGGAACTTTTTAGTTGATGAAAATTTTCTGTATTTTGATTGTGGTGGGAGTTAAACAGGTTTATACATTAGTCAAAACTCATCAAACTGGACTTTTAATTTTATATTTACATTTATATATGTTACATTTGATTTTATATGCATTGCAATGTAATTAACTTAATCATAAAAAGAATGAAAATAAAACCTACTTAATAAAGAAAATAATAGGCCAACTATGACTTCCCTAGTGAATTCTAACAATATTTAAGGAAGATAAAAGTGAGATAAAAACAATCTTACTCAAATTAAAGAATAACAGAAGGGATACCTTATAACTTGTTTTATAAAGTCAACATAATCTTGAGATCTGAGAAGGATATTACAAAAAAGGAAAACTACAAGCCAATCTCTTTCATGAATATAGATGCAAGAATCCTAAACAAAATATTAACAAACTGAAAACAGCAATAAATAGAATGGATACAACATCACAACCAAATTGAAATTATTCCAAGAATGAAGTTATCTTTCCATTCCAAAATCAAGCAACATAATTTAGCACATTAACAAAAGGAAGGAAAAACTCCTGTGGTCATAAAAATAGATACAGGAAAAAACTTGACAAAACTCAACACCAATTTATGATTTTAAAAGTTTGGGAAATTTCAACCAAAATATCAGAAAGCTATTTTGTAAATACTGATAGGCTGGTCTCAAACTCCTGGGCTCAAGTGAGTCTCCTGCCTTGGCCTCCCTAGGGCTGGAATTACGGGCTTGAGCCACTGTGCCTGGTCAGAAGCTCTCATTCATTGCTGGTAGGGATGCAAAATGGTACAGACGCTTTGAAAGACACGTTGGCAGTTTTTTTACAAAGCTAAATACAGACTTATCATATGATCCAGCAGTCATACTCCTAGGTATTTACCCAACTGATCTGAAAGTGTACGTCCACACAAAAAATTACAAATAAATGTCTATAAGAGCTTTACTTAAAATCACCAAAACTAGAGCACCATAATGTCCCTCAAAGGCGAATGGATAAACAAACTTTGGTGAAATGCTACTTGAGATTTAAAAATAAATTAGCTATCAAGCCGCAAAAAACAAGGATGACTCTTATCTTTTGTCAAAAATAAGTATTATAACTTTTTCAAAATAATGCAACAAAATGAATAAAATCCAATACTGTACACATAATGCAGAGATCAGTGCATTTTTCTTAAGCATGTTTTAATCTTCATTTAGTTCATACTAAAATATAATAAGCTTTATATAGCTCAAATAATATTCAGCAGTTTAAACCATAAACAGCTTAATTAACTGTCATGAGAACATTGTAGTACCCCTGTTAGTGAGCCTTCTCTAAGAAACCAGTCTGAAAAGGCTAAATACTCATACTATATGATTTCACTTATATGCCACTATGGAAAAGGCAAAACCATGGAGACAGTAAAAAGATTGCCAAGGGCTTGGGGAGAGGAGAAAATTGAATGGATCAAGCACAGGGGCTTTTTGGTTGAAACTATTCTGTATGATACTGTAATGGAAGATATAGAACAATATTAATTTATCAAAACCCACAGACCTTGACAGCGAAAGTGAACCTTAATGTCAGCAAATTAAAACAAAAACATTTATGAGGTCAGGGATCACAGGATAGAATTAGAGAAATGCATCACAGTGCAGAATGCAGACTACGACAAAATAATCTAGTTGTATTGCTGGGTGCAGTGGCTCAAGCCTGTAATCCCAGCTCTTTGGGAGGCTGAGGTCAGAGGATTGCCTGAGCCTGTGAGCTCAAGACCAGCCTGGGCAATTTAGTGAGACCTCATCTCTACAATAAATCAAAAATTAGCTGGGTGTGGTGGTGCATGCCCGCAGTTCCAGCTACCTGGAAGGCTGAGGCAGGAGCATCATCTGAGTTCAGCATGTCGAAGCTGAGGTGGCCGTAAGCATGCCACTGCACTGCAGCCAGGGTGATAGAGATTCCAACTCAAAAAAAAAAAAAAAATTAATTAATTAAAAAAAAATTAGGGTTCTGCTTCTACCCGTATGTGTTGGATGTCTGCCCTCCATTAATAACTAGAAAATTGAACAAAATATGACACTAGAAAAGGGCAGTTCAGGACTCTGATCTCTAAAAAGAGGAAAGTAAATGAGGTAAGTTCTATAATCACGATGCTTTTCTTCCTAGAAGCAATTTCTAGTCTAGGAACAGAGAGGACAAACAAAAGCAGAACCTGGCAGCCTCACTAAGCTGAGGAGAAAGATACAGGAGCTCCAAGAATATATAAAATATATAGAAAAGACACACATCACATACTGATGAGAAAAACTAGGAGCAAAAAGGAGACAGTCAAAAATGGAGAACAACAGCAATGGAGAACAATATTAATAGACCCAGAAATGACAGAGAAGATGGAATTAGCAGACAAAGCATTTTAAAAAGCCATATAAATATGCTTAAGGGCTTTAAAAAAAAAAAGAACCAATGAAAAGAGAAATGAAAGATATTTTTATAAAAAAACATAACTTCTAAAGATGAACATTATAGTATCTGAAATGAAAAATTCACTGTATGAGTTTAGAAAATTAGATGCTGAAAAAGAAAACATCACAATATAATTATACAATTGTATGCATATAACACATAGCAATACAAATTATCCAAATAAAATACAAGAAGAAAAAAGAAAACAGAAAAAATAGGAGGTTTAGTGATCTGTGGGACAATATCAAGAAGTCTAACATACATATATTTGAAGTCCCAAGTGGAAAGAAGAGAAAGGAGGAGACAGAAGAAAATTTGAAAAAAGTTATAGTGATATATTTTCCAAATTTCTTAAAAACCACAAGCCCATGGGTCTAAGAAGCTCAACAAACTCTAAGCAATATAAACATGTTTAAAATAATAAGGTACATAATAATAAAATTGCTGGAAATGCATTATATATATATAATTATATATATATATATATATACACACATACATACATACATTATATATGTATATATGTATGTACTTTTTTTTCAAGTTGGAGTTTCACTTTGTTGCCCAGGTTGGGGTGCAGTGGCATGATCCCACAGCCTCAACCTCTTGGGCTCAGGTAATCCTTCCACCTCAGCCTCCAGAGTGGCTGAGACTACAGGTGCATGCCACTATGCCTGGCTAATTTAAAAAAAAAAAATTTTTTTTGTAGAGACACAGTCTCTCTATGTTGCCCAGGGTGGTTTTAAACTCCTGGGGCCAAGCTATCCTCTTGCCTCAACCTCCCAAAGTGCTGGGATTACAGTGATGAGCCAGCATGCCTGGCCTGAAAACATATTATAAAGAGATAAAATTTTAAAGCAGTCAGAGAAAAGAGACATATCACATTCTAGACAAATAAAAGTTGAGGAGGCTGAGTACAGTGACTTACACTTATAATCCCAGCATTTTGGAAGGCCAAGGCAGGAGGATTACTTGAGCCCAGGAGTTCAAGACCAGCCTAGGCAACAAAGAGAGATCATGTTTCTACATAAATTTAAGAAATTAGCTGGGCGTGGTGACATGTGTCTACAGTCCCAGCTCTTCAAGGGGCTGAGTCAGAAAGATCACCTGAGCTCAGGAGGTCAAGGCAGTGGTGTGCTGTGATTGTGACTCTGTACTCCAGCCTAGGTGACAGAGTGAGACTCTGACTCTAAAAGTGTGTAAAAAGATATACCATACAAATATATAGACACTAATAAGTAAGCTAGAGTGGCTATACTAATCATACAAAGTAAACTTCACAACAACAGGTATTAACTGAGTAAAAAAGAATAGTTCATAATAAAAAGGGCTTAATTCACCATAAAGAAATAACAATGCCAAATGTGTATGTACCAAATAACCAGAGCAAAAAATGCACGAAACAAAAACTGATAGAACTGAAGAAACAGACAAATCCACATTACTTGGAGATGTCACTATTCTATCAGTAATTAATAGAACAGGTAGACAAAAATTCAGTTAAGAATACATGAGATTTGAACAACACTATCAACCAATTTTTTCATTTATAGAACACTCTACCCCAGTATAGCAGAATATGCAGTCTTTTCAAGTACATGTGGAACATTCACTAAGACAGGGCCATCAAACAAGTCTCAATAAATGTAAGTGAACTAAACTAATATAAATTATGTTTTATGACCACAATGGAATCAAACTAGAAAACAATAATTTTTAAAAATCTGGAAAATTTCCAAATAGTTGGAAGTTTAACCCACTTCTAGATAATCCATGGGTAAAAAAGAAATCAAAAGGAAAATTAGAAAATACTTTTATTTAGTGCTTATCTTAGAGGGAAAAAAAGGTTGCATATTAATGATTTCAGATTCCTCCTTAACAAACTATAAAAAGGATGCATAAACTAAACCCAAACTAAGCAAAAGAAAGAGAAAAAGTAACAGAAGCTGACAATCAAGTGCTAATGCATCAAAAGTTGGTTCCTGTCCATGACTGAACCCAGCAGGGATAATAAGGCAGGTGATCCCTAGAGACAGAGGCTTCGCTGATGGATGACTTTTATTTTGCTATATAAGAGGCCAAAGGTGGTGACCTTAGGATTTAATTGAGCCTATATGAACAGATAAATATTAAACAGTCTATGATTTGTTTCCTCAATCATGGAAAACTAAATTTTAAAAACTTTTTAAAATTATGAAGTTAATATGTTTGTAATAAGCTTCAATGAAGAACTGGATAAAGTGAAATTTTAAGGTTCTCACCCATTTCCTTGTTTACTTCAATTCCAATCTATACAAATATCCACTGTTAACAGTTTATTAGTTATCCTACCAGGCTTTTTTCCACAGCATTCTTTTCTAACACATGAATCACACTGAATCTCATTATGTATGATCCATTCAATCCTTTATACTTCATTCTTTATGTTTTTATGAATCTCAATCTCAGCACCAAACATAGTGCCTGGGATATAATCAATGCTCAAACAATTTTTAATGCAAGATACTATTAGAATTCTATCCTTCCATCTGCTTGCTTTATCTGACTATGCTTAGTGGTAAAGATATATAAATATATAGCATGTCATGATTTACAAGTGAGACTGTCATAAGAATGCACCCTTCTGATATTGGACTGCATAACTACCTATAGCCCCAGCTACAGTATTCTGGAATCTATTCCACCTTGGTCCTGAGGCCATCTTGTAACAAGCTATTCCCTACCCATGACTGAGCACCACAGGAATAACAAGGCAGGTGTATCCCTAAAAGACAGAAATTTCTCTGATGGAGACTTTGACTTGGGAACATTCCAATAAACTTGCCTGGCTTTCCTTAGACCTCCACTGCAGTCTGAGATGTGTCTGCCCAACCTAACTTCCTTCCTGGCCTCTTTCACTCAAAGTCAGTTCAGTGCTGCAGTCTCAGAGCTCTCAGTTTCCTCTGGCTTCCTCCCGATGTTCTCTCAGGCGCACTTGCCCTAATCAGCTTCTTGCACGTCTAATCCCATCTTAGTGTCTGCTTCTCAGAAGACTTGAACTAACACAGCATGTCAGTCATTTCCATCTGAGGAAGAGTAAAACCATCTGAGGCTTAAACCATTACCATGACCTTGAAACAGAAACTGAAAAACATTTCTATTTAATTAGGACACATGCCTCAGGTTAAAATATAATGCTGTAGAGGGCATAGGATATTAAAAACCTTTGCCAATTTTTTTATTTTTTAACACACCAAAAATGAATTGCTTCTTTTGATTGAATGTAATTCCAACAGACAGTGCTGCTTCTGGCTCATCAAGATGCCCTGATTTCCCCCTTGCTGTTACTTGAGTACATTGTTATTCAATACTTCCTAATGTTGGCTGAACTAGATTCACACTCCAGGCAGAATCACGGCTGGGATTACTCAGAGTAGCTCCGGAGAAGGAAACTGTACAGAACTAATTTTTAAAGTGTTCTCGTTCCCAGAATATATACATATATATATTTGCTTTAGTTCCACTTAACTGAATAGGGGTTACATCCAGAGTAGTGAATCCAAACTTTTTGTAGCTGTCACTATTATCCATTCATTATACTTTTTAGCAAATGTTTTTGAGAGCATAACTTTATAAAAGGAAAGTTAACTTTCTCTTGAGAATTTTGTGACATCCAATGACTACAGCTTTCATAGGACTAGTCTTTTCTAAGTTAAACTGGAAAGTGCAATAGATGCCCTATCAGTCAAACAATTAGGACGAATAGTTGTTTGGTTAATCAAAAAAATCAGACAAATGAAAAAAAAACTATTTCTGTATATTACAATCATTTTACTCTAACTTAAAAACAAATCTTCATTCATTCACACATATTTCACCATGAGGCCAATCTTTTTCTTTTTTAAAAACAGGTCTGTTGATAGGAGCCTCATCTTTCTAACAACTATATACAGATATTAGTATACTATGATGTCTAGTTCCAATTTCTCTAATGTGAAGAAAGAAATTTGAAACTTTTAAAAGCAATCAGAGTATACAATCATTCTAGATTTTTTTTTTTTTTTTTTGAGTTAGGATCTCATGCTGTCGCCCAAGCTGGAATGCAGTGGCACAATCACAGTTCACCACAGCTTGCCCTCCTGGGCTCAAGTGATCCTCTCACCTCAGCATCCTGAGTAGCTGGGACTACAGGCACGTGTCAGCCCGCCTGGCTATTTTTAAAATTTGTGTAGAAACAAGGTCTCACTATGTTGTCCAGGCTGGTCTTGAACTCCTAGGCTCAAGCAATCTTCCTGTCTTGGCCTCCCAAAGCGCTGGGATTACAGGCATGAATGCCCGCACCCAGCCCCAGTCTAGATTTTTACAACTTCTCCTCAAACTTTTTTTATTGTTTTATCTGTACTAAATTCAATAGCACTTTTTATGCCTCTCCCTTATTAAATCTTTCCAAAGGACTAACCTTAGTTTTCAGTGGAACAATACCTATATTTTTTAACACTTCATGTATTGGCCAAGCTCAGTGGCTCAGTCTATAATCCCAGCACTTTGGGAGGCCGAAACAAGTGGATTGCCTGAGCCCACAGGTTTGAGACCAGCCCAGGCAATTTGGTGAGACCTCATCTCTGCAATAAAAATTTTTTTAAAAGTTGGGCATGGTAGTGCACACCTGTAGTTCCAGCTACTTGGAAGGCTGAGATGGAAGGATCACCAGAGCCCAGCAGGTTGGTGCTGGGGTGGCTATGAGCGTGCCACTGTACTCCAGCCTGGGCCATGGAATGAGACTCCAATTAAAAAAAAAAAACAACTTCATGTATCATTAGCTTATATATTTCATTAAATTTCATCATCAAAATAAAAAATTAAAATGGCATAGGAGGTTTGGAAACAAACCCAAGTGACTCTTGGAAGGCACAGGTTCGACTGATAGGGACAGAAACACGTAGGTACATTAGGCAACTTTCTCCTAGCCTTGATTTTTTGCCGAGTTCAGTCTGACGTGTGGCATGTTCTCTAAGAGCACCTGGAGAGCCGAGCTTCCACTACAGCTTCCACTACAAGGGTGTGTCTCTCTTCAGGCACCCAGTGCGTTTTGTCCGTAATTACCCCATTGCACCTCCTGTGAAGGCCCATGGCACCAGTTCACCTCTTTTCTCTCAATTGTTCCCACATCTAATTTATCATTATTTTAAACCTTTCAAGTGGACAGGATTAACAACTTACCACTTATTAAGTCATATTAAGTAATAAAGTAATGAATGTTAAGGTGTAAGCTTACACACTGTGCCAGGTGCAACACTAAAAGCATTTTATGAGCTAGATCTGACTCAATCCTCACAACCATCCCAAACCATAATGACTATTATTATTCCTTTTACAGATTAAAAAATTGGGTCTTAGAAAGATTAAGTAACTTCCCAACAATTCGTAAGGGATGGGATCATAATCTAAACCCAGAAAGATCAACTTCTGAATTAGATCATCATCTAATTTATCATTATTTTAAACCTCTCAAATTTAAACAGGGTTAACCATTTATCACGTATAAAGTAATTGATGGTAAGATGTTAGGAGCTCACTTCATTGCATGGTAATTTGAAATTTTATTATATTTACTTCATTTAAACTTTCTAGAAATCCCATGAAGACTGGAGATGGGGAATAGCAATCTTTTTCTGTAAAGGGCACCAGATAGTAAATACTTTAGGCTCCCCAGGTCCCTGTTAGTCTTCTTTCTCTTTTGTTGACTTATACAAAAACAGGCTACTCACCACGTTTGGGTCAAAGTTTGCTGACCCCTGCTAGAAGACAAGGAAGGACAGGCAACGGTGTGCCTCTTTTACAGACATCCAATACATACTTATAGCAACTGACATTTACTATTGGGAGCTGCACTGTGCCGGGAATTATGCTAAGTGCTTGATGTGCACTATCTGATTCAATCCTCACAACCATCCAATGCCATAATTACTATTATTATTCCTTTTACAGATAAAGAAATTGAGACGTGGAGAGATTACATAACTTCCTAACAACTGATAGGGGGTAGAATCACAATCTAAACCCAGAAAGATTGACTTCTGAACTACTAAACCATACCACTTTTGAAAAAGCTTTCACCTACCGTGCCCAAGGACATACAGATCATTAATCTTATGACTCAGTATCCACTTACTAAATATTCAGAGAAACCTACATTTTAGAGGGAAACCTGACCACATCTCAACCCAATGAATGATTACTAAGAAGAGAAGTAAATAGAGATTACAACTTTGGGTATAGTCTGCAAGGAAGTCAAGGATCCCCTGAAACTGCCCACTGGGAGTGCCCTCCTCTGGGGGCTGCGGTAACATGGATGGACATCAGCGGGTCTCTGTATGGATTTCTGCTTCGAGCAGAAGTGTTGAGTTAAACAAGGACAGAGATGAGGAAGGGGTGGAAAAGTTATGTCTCAGAGAGGGGAGGCCTGTGTGGAGGGAGAAGAGTGCAATAAATGTGGCCTTCCCTGGAGGCCTATTCCTACCCCATCCCTCCTTGGATTGGGGGAAAATGCAAATGATTGAGGACTAAACCTAATTTAAGAGGCTTGGGGAGTCACTGCCTGATAAGGACTCACCAGAAGAGTTTTATTACTTATTACCCTATATCCTAAAGTTTGCCCTCCAACCTGACGCTGGTATAACGTAACAAATAAATGCTTATGGCCCTGCAAAGTTATCTCTTATGGATCCCCAGACCCCAGGGAGCCTTGTAAGTTCTAAGTGCCTTGCAAGACACTTATCTATCCTCTCTGAAGTCTGCCACATGTAGGGCTTCATCTAAGTAGCTGGAGTTCTCCCGTTAGCTTAAGCATCTCCTGTACTGATTTCTCAAATTCCTTAGTGACTACAAATTGCCAGTCAAGAAATCTTTGAATCTGCCTATGACCTGCAAGCCCCTACATGGAAATGCCCCTCCTTCCTGGGCCAAATCAACAAAAATCTCACGTTCATTTATGATTTCTTGTAACTTCCACCTTCCTAAAATATAACCAAGTCACCATTTGGCTACATTGAGCACACTTTGTCAGGACCTCCCGAGGATAGGTGTTCTGGGCTTAAGTCCTCAAGTTTGGTTCAAGAATAAACCATCTTAAGATATTTTACAGAGTTTGGTATTTTTTGGTCAACATTATTCAGAGCCTATTTCTCTGCCTGCCTAGCATAAATAATGGGCATAGAACCTGTTGCTACCATCTATATAAAAGCTTATATCACCGGGCTTGGTGGCTCAGCCTGTAATCCGGCACCTTTGGGAGGCTGAGGTGAGTGGATTGCCTGAGCCCACAGGTTTGAGACCCACCTGGGCAACTTGGCGAGACCTCATCTCTACAATAAATCAAAAAATTAGCTGGGCATGGTAGCATGCGCCTGTAGTTCCAGCTACTTGGAAGGCTGAGGCGGAAGGATAGCCGGAGCCCAGCAGGTCAAGGCTGCGGTGGCCACAAGTGTGCCACTGCACTCCAGTCTGGGCGACTGAGTGAGACTCCAACTCAAAAAAAAAAAAAAAAGCTTGTATCAAAGGCCTGTCACCTGGATGATAATGATGATGATGATAGCAAATACATACAATACTTATTTATGTGCCAGGTACTCTTCAAAGTGTTGTGGGGTGGGGAGTGGTGTAATGCTCCATAAGTTTTTTGGCCCACTACTGAAAGGAATTTCAGAGCGGCCGGTATAGTTTAAAAACAGAATTTATTACAGAGAGAGAGAGAAAGGCACGTCAGACGTATGTGTGTCTTGGAAGAAAGACCACACACTTGCCTGTTTTTTGGCCCACTACTGAAAGGAATTTCAGAGCAGCCGGTATAGTTTAAAAACAGAATTTATTAGAGAGAGAGAAAGAAAGACACGTCAGACGTATGTGTGTCTTGGAAGAAAGACCACACACTTGCCTTTGACAAGCTTTGTATACTTTTACATTGATTACTTAAGCTAACCATGGACTAGCTTAAGAGTGGTGAGCTGCAGGTATTTGGTCACGAGTTTTGATCTCTCAACTTGGATGAGCTAAGGTGGTGGGCTGCAGATACACGAGGTTTGATTAACATCTCTCAACTTTCTAAGGACACAGGACCTTCTAAATAATTAGAGTTATTGCCTAACTGGATTTTGGCTTTTCTTAAAACATCATGTCTGTGTTTTGGGTAATCCTCTATTGTTCCTGTGATTTGCTGCACTGGTAAAGTCACATTCCAGCCTGCAAAGTGGTCAGGTGAAGATCATGTATCAATTAAAAGTGTGCCTGGCTGGTCAGGTGAAGATCGTGTATCAATTAAAAATGTCTAAACACTTCACTGTTTTAAAACTGCCTTCAAAAACACGTATCTAGCTACATCTACCCTATACTAAAACAAACTGTCTCCAAAGTACTTTAAAAGTAATAAGTGCAGGCATGAGTCACTTAATAATGGGGCTATACCATGTTCTAAGAAATGCGTCATTAGGTATTTCATTGTGAATATCACAGAGTGTGCTTACATAAACCTAGATGGTACAGCCTACTACACACCTAGGCTATATGGTATAGCCTATTGTAGATAGGCTACAAACTGTACAGCACATAACTTAACTGAATACTGTGGGAACTGTGACACTTTGTTAAATATCTGTGTATCCAAACATATAAACATAAAGTAATGCACTGAGTTAGGACATTAGGACGGCTATGACGTCCCCACGTGATAAGAATTTTTCAGCTCCATTATAATCTTACAGGATCAGCATTGTATATGCAGTCTGTCATGACCAAAACATCATTATATGGTACACTGCTATAATTTAATCCTCACAATCACCCTATGAGATGGGTACTGTTATAATCCCCATCTTTGATGAGGATGCCAAAACACAGAATAAACGGTTAAACGACTTGTCCAAATTCACACAGCTAGTGATGGTGGAACTGGAATTAAAACCCAGACAGGGTAAAGCCTGATGGCTCACATTTGTAATCACACCTCTTTGGGAGGCTGAAGTGGGAGGACTGTTTGAGGCCAGGAGTTTGAGACTAGCCTAGGTAACACAGCAAGACCCCACCTATACAAAAATTTAAAACTCAGCCAAGTGTGGTGGTAACCACCTGCAATCCTAGCTACTCAAGAAGATTGTTTGAGCCCCAGAGTTTAAGGCTGCAGTGAACTATGGTTGTACCACAGTACTACAAACTGGGCAACAGAGTGAAAACCTGTCTGAACAACAACAACAACAAAAATTGGCTTCACAGACCACATACTCTTGACCACTCTATGACAAATTACTTCTTTGGCTTAGTTGTGCCACCACAAGCAAGTGACTGGCACCAGACTATCTTTCAACATACAAAGTGCTCCCGGCACTGGGCTGAGGGTCATGGTCAAGAATGGATACAGCAACTGGAGAGACAATCTTGAAAGAACTATGTGATCAGAGATGTTTTTGAGAAAGATTAACTCAACAGAAAGCCATACCAATTTGAACATGTTAAACTAGCAAACTAAACTGTTTTAAATGTTAAGACCTAAACTGAGTGCAATTTCAATAATAAATCTTGATCCTTTGTAAGTCCTTGCATTGATGGTTCAGTATATGAGTACATATAATTAAAAAGTTAAAATAACCATGTTAGCCAGGCATGGTGACTCATGTCTGTAATCTCAGCACTTTGGGAGGCAGAGACGAGAGGATTGCCCGAGCCCATGGGTTCAAGACCAGCCTGGGCAACATGATGAGACCTCATCTCTTCAAAAAATCAAAAATTAGCTGGGTGTGGTGGTGCATGCCTGTAGTTCCAGCTACTTGGAAGGCTGAAGTGAAAGGATCACCTGAGTTCAGCAGGTCGAGACTGTGGTGGCCATGAGCAGCGTGTCACTGCACTCCGGCCTGGCTGACAGAACGAGACTCTGACTCAAAAAACAAGCAAACAAACAAACAAATAAAACTCAGCCATGTTGCAAAGGGATTTTAAGCCACACAACTGGGAGAATTGCTGACAATGTTTATCGAGAACAAGAAGCAACTTAGAAAGTCTCAATGTTGGACTTTAGATGAATATGTAGGCCTTTTATGAATATGTATTTTCTAAACTACCGACATAATATTCCTTGAGTTGCATAATAAAATTAGTACTAAACATAGATATTGGAGTCTGGACTAGAAAGGCAACCTTGTGATGTAGAAACTGCTATGCTAATTCATACAAGGATGTCAAAGTAGGAAAACTGAAATCTTGAAACATATTATCAGGAAACTGCCTTTCTAGTTAAGATGAATTTCTTTTTTTATTGCTGGGTGAACAAAATAAACCAGAAATGTGGGCAAGAACTGTCCTAGAATACAAGCCAAACATTCTAGACCCAGCTCCTAAAACATAGTCCTGTTAGACCACTGTCAGGCAGCACACAGGAACAGGCCACATCTAAACACTGCTTGGGGACATACTGCAAATGGTCACGGGGTCCTTTTTCTCTGCAGGACGGCGACACCATAAGGGCTCTACAAGTAGAGACTTGGTTGGATGCCCATATGGTCTCAAGAAAAACCTGGACACAGGATTAAATTAATTTGTAAAATAAAATTATGTTGACCAAAAAAAGGAAGGCAGGCAGGCAGACAGATAGCCATACCATGATTTAGGAAATATATACCCATGATATGGAAAACATAATGATCAATCTATATTACATTCTGAATACTACAATACTTAATGCCGATTTCAGAAGAATTAAGAAAATATGTATATGTATATTTACAAAGTACACGTTCTCAGAGAGAAGAGCTCAAATTCTGAATAGTACAAAGTCTGGCTCAAGTTGGCAATCCTAGAGTTTGGCAATGTATCGTTGTCAATTAACTGGCAAAACCACTGTGATTTCTGAGATTACAAATATCACCACTGTTTGCTTTGGTATATTCCTGAACCTAAACCCATGGCTAATTTCATTAAGGACTTTTTACTTGAACCTAGAAGACTGCTTCTTGTCACTACAAATAATCTGGTTTTTCCTATTCAGGAACACCAGAATAACTTCTTATCAGCATTCTATTTGGGACTGAGTGCAGAAGCCAGTAACATAACAAGACCTCATCTCCACAGGAGGAAAAAAAAGGAGAAAGAGAGAGAAGAGAAAAGAAAAAAAAGAAAAAGAAAAAGAAAAGAAACATTTTACTTGGAACACAAAGAGAGGGAAGAACTGTCTGGGTTCCTCGGCTTTCTGGCTCTGATTCCAGTCCACAGTGAGACCCAGCTGTGCTTCTTTCCCTTGAATTCCAAGAGATAATACGTACTTCTTATTAAACTTTTTTCTTCTTTTAAGTAGATTTTAGTTACTTGCAATCAAAAGAGCCTGACCAACACAGGCAGCAGGCTTTAATTTGAAATCTAAAAGCCTGGGATGTCGAAACAACTCAATTCTAAAGCAGAACAATGGTTTTTAAAAAGTACACTGAAATATTAAACCTCCTAATCAATGCTATTCATGAGTATCATCTATTTTGAATCACAGAATTTGAGCCAAAATGCACTGAGAGAAAATACATGTCAGTCGTGTATAAATAATACTTCTCAATACGACAATGCCTATAAAATTAAAAACTGCATTTAACTACATTTTCTGTGACAGTGGCTTTCAAACCTATTTTAGGCAGCAGAACATTTTCTTCAAATGAAATCTTAGGTTCGTGCCCAACACAAGTCAGAGATAAGGAGATAAGAAGAGATCTGATCCGGTTGAAACATGTACATGCACATTGTCCGGGTGGGCCCATGTGCGCTGTGTGAACCCCTAGGCAGGAAACCCTGCCTGATAGCCAACCTCTTCTTCTGCCAGACATTCATCATCATGAATCTTTGTGGTCTTCACATGAATCAGAATTTGAAAACCACCGTGTTAAAAAAGACAGCCACTCACCATAGTAAAAACACGAAACCAACTGTGCTGCCCATCAAAAGTGGAATGGACAAAAAAATGTGGGAGATATATATATATATATATATATATATATATGATGGACTATTACACAGCCATAAAGAAGGACAAAACTATGGATTTCACAGAAACTTGGATGGATTTAGAGTCTATCAGACTCAGTGATCTATTACAGAAACAAAGAACGGAGTGCCACATGTTCTCACTCATAAGTGGACCCTGAACATTTATCATAAAACAAGAAAGGGATTGGCAGTAGTGGGACACTGCCAGAGGAGTGGGGGGTGGGAAACAACATCAATAAGGGTTCCTGATCCTAAGCCAGGCAAAGTGAGGACCAATTTGAGGCCCAAACTTCACCTGTACGCAAATCACTTATGTGCCTAATCCTGACTTGTACTCCACATCTTGAAAATAAAATATAAAACAAAACAAAAAAAAGGAAAAGACAGCCACCCTTCTACATTTTACTGTCACAACCAAGACACCAAATCAATCATGTCTGTTTACCTGTGAGCTTTAAAATGTTTTCCATCAACAAAAATATCAATATCTGGACAACAAGGTTTCACATAAAGCTTCAATAGATCTTCTCCTAATTCAGATGCAGGCTCCAAGTCATAAGTATCTTTAAAAAAGAAAAACAAGACTAAAAAACAGTTTATTTAACATTACAAACATCCAAAAAGTTTGTTTTCTTTTACTAGCAAAATTTTCCACATAATTATCTCAGTTAGCTAGAATATTTAAGTGAAATTCAAGATAAAACAAAAATGTTAAATTACCTACACTTTCTGCTTCAAAATAAACATATTTCCACTTACATGTAAATTAAACACAGATATAGTCAGGCGTCACTTAATGAAGGGGATACATTCTGAGAAATGTGTTGTTGGGTGATTTCATCATTGTGCAGACATCATAGAATGTACTTACACAAACCTAAATGGTATAACCTATTACTCCTGGGCTACAAACCTGTACAGCATGTTACTGTAATGAATATTGTTGGCAACTATCACACAGTAGTAAGTATTTATGTTTCTAAGCATAGAAAAGCTACAATAAAAATACTGTATTATAATCTTATGTGTCAAATATGTGGTCCGTCATTGGCCAAAATGTCATTACATAGCACATGTCTGCATGTTTTTAAACACACATATTTAAATGTAAGTAATATTAGTACAAAATTATATACCAAAAATGAAGTCACTTCATGAACATCTGAGTTAGAAACTTTAACATTTTTCCAATTTTGGTATTCTTTCCACTATATAATTCCTTCCTGTTCCTTACTTCATGAAAACATGGATAGATGATGTATAAACTGATAAAAATTCAACCGAAATCAATGGGTACTTTAGAGTACTTACTACAAATTTAGTACTATACATAGTATGAAGAAGTATAGAAGTATTAAAAAAAATCTATTTAAAAAGATTCACCACGTAGATAGTAGGACATGAAATATAAGACAGGTATATATATAAAGAAAAATACTACCCTGTTTATCATAGCTCATAGAAGATATACATTACTGTATATCATAGCAGATATACAAAAAGAAAAATACTATACTCTATTAAATTAAATTTACCTGGTACTGTCTTTGCACTTTGAGTTCCTACATAATAAAATGCATCCTAACTTAGTGCATAAACAAACCAAAACCTAACTTAAGAGTATTTTTTAAATTGGTAATAGATGGTCATATCTCAAGTCAAATCTATGAGGCACATTGGGGGAAAAAAAGAGAGAGAATCCAAACATCTCAGAAACAATGGTATGTATTTTGATTGGCTTTAGACAGTCACAGGCAGCCAACTGATCAGACCATGCCCTGACAAAGCAAACACTTAGCTGTAACCAATCAAGGCATTTCTGTACTTGACTTCCATGTTCTATCTATAAATATTCACTGCCAGCGTTGTAGAGTGGAGCTCTCCAAACCTCATCTGGTTCATGAATGAATTTAGTTTGTCTAAAGTTTTGTCTAAAGAATTGAGTTTGTCTAAAGTTTTTTTCTTTTAACAGATTAAGGGTCAGAAGTGGGATCTAAAGAAGACCCTTGATGATGATAACCTCTGGGTTTAACACATAAAAAGGTTTAAGTACCCTGTTGAGTCACTGAGTGTTTGGAGGTCACCACCAGTAAGTACCTCTTGGATATGAGCTCCATAACTAGGGTCAAGTTCTCCTAGGTTGTTTTTGATCCAGACCAGGTTTGGAAGGCATCACATAATTGGACTAAATCCAACAGGGACACCTTAGATATCAAACGGGGTTTCACAAAAACGTGACTGCCCAATAGGGAGACCTCCAGTGGATGAGGTTATGAGAAGACAAGGAACAGAGAGTTCACCTGAATCCAAGGAGTCTGGGACTCCTCTATCTTGGAACCTGTCCTTTTCTAGAGAAAGGGTGAAACTCACCAAAAATAATTTAGAGTTTTGGTAGCCACAATTGGGATGTTTGAACATAAACAAAACTGTTTATCTATGGGACACATTGGGGAACAAAAGAGAGGGATTCCAAACATCTCAGAAATAATGGGATGCATTTGTAGTTGGTATAAAGAGGCTTCTAAAAGACTAAAGGAATCAAAAATTGTTTCTATGGAAGAATAATTACCAAAGGCAAATGAGAAGCTTAAACAACTAATTGATGAATTAAAAAGAAAAGATTCTTTTACTAACTGTCTTTCACTCTTTCTCTTTATCCCTCTCTACCTACTCTGAATCTGATAACCTTTTCACTTTCTTACCTTCCCAGCCTGAATTTAAAAAGTATATACTTTATAAAGTTAGGCCCTCAGATCAAACAAGCCTGCTTCTTTAACCACCTCTATACTGTGGTCAAAATCTTGAGCTCAAAACAATAGTGAAAGGTTTCCCTGTCCCAAAGAAACACCCCCGTCCCTGAAATTTGCTGAGGAATTTAGAATTCTCACTGAAGCACAAGATCCAGGACTCCTTGATTTTTACCAATTTATTCACATTATACTAAGACCTGGCCAAACCTGTAAATGAATGGCTAAAGCCAAATGGGAGATACCTTTGATAGATATTACAGGTCCAAGTACTCAATCTTTTGGGGATAGACTAAAAAAAGAGATAGGAAAATAGCAAATGATCTCTTAGAAGCTGTGAAAGTTGAGCAATACACATTGGGTCATTTTTGCCATACCCAGATAAATCAGTTGAAGGGTCAGGGAGAATAAGTACTCAGGATTCATAATATTGTTCCAGAGATGTAATTCTCTGCAAGCCTGACTGCTGAAACTGTTGGTTGTAACCTGGGACAAATTTTATATGCAATTGCTAAAATAACATATTGCAACTCTAGAACTAATTTAGCCCGCCACTGTTGTTGACCAATCAGAGATTGCTATTTTCCCAAAGCTTTACTAATGCCCCTCTTAGGGGCCTGGAACGACTTCTCCAAGCATGAAAATAAAAGAAAATCTTGAGTTCCTTCAAGGGAAATCCCAGGCACTTAGCAAGTCTTACGAAGTTATCAATAAATGAGCAACCCAATAAATAGATAATAATAGCTTAAAACAATAGCCAAGAAAGTTAACATAAAATGTTTTTCTATGAAAACTAAAGATAACATCTTAACATATGTCCCTAAGTTGTTTTTCAGAAACCTGGACCCCCACCAAGTAGAAAATACCATCTGTTGTTACACAGACTTCAGATAAGAGGGGACTAAAGACCAAACTCTGACCACCATTCTTTGTTCTAAATTTCTTCCTGAAGGACCTGGAGAGAATCACACTCACAAGCCAGACCTTAACATTCCTTTCTTCTAACCCCAACTTTTTAGAAACAACTTTGCTTCCTTAACCAAATGTGACAGGAGAATCTTTGAATTCACCTATGGACTGTAACCCCCACATCAAGATATGCCACCTTTTTTAGGCCAAACCAATGTATAACTTCCATGTATGGATTCACAACCTTGCCTGTAATTTCTGCTTTCCTGAAATTTACCCCACCTTTAAAAACCTTTGCTTGTAACCTATCCAGGAGGTAGGGTCTTAAGCGTGAGTTGCCTGATTCTTCTTGCTTGGCGCCCTGCAAATAATTTTGTGAACAGAAAAAAGACGTACCAATTTCTGACTACAAGGCAAGCCTAGAAGCACTATTTGTAAAAACATTCTAGTCTATCCAGGCTGAGTCCAGGCACAGGAAATGTTTTGACTGCTCTGCCCTTACAGTAATCTAGTGAAAAAACAGAAGCTAGACTGGAAAACCTCCTTTATCTAGCTGAATTAGTTTTCACAATATACCCTCCTGACACTCAGTTATTTTGAGACTCTTTTGTAAGAAAAATTCACATCTATAAAGGAAATTTCCATTTATAAGTGTGTCTCCCTCTCAGCACCAGGGAGAGAAGGACAAAAATCACTAGAGACTCTTTCAATGAAAAAGGCTTGGGGGGTGGGATTGGCAGTTGAGGGAAATTGCCGGGGGTGGGTACGCCTCATCAACGAGGTTACCGGCATAATGAACATTTGTGTACCTAACACTGACTGAATTATACCCCACATCTTTAAATAAGAAATTAAAAAAAGAAAGACATAAAGAGGCCGGGCTTAAATCTGCATAGCAAGCCTTATCTTTATTTTAGGTACTTTTCCTGGGCATTTTGTTTTAATTTGGCATTCATCTATACTCCTATTTTTTACAGTAAATGATGATATTTAAGTCTGAAGTCTAAGCTCTGTGCCTTTGAGGTGTAAATTGTCTACCTCATCTTACCTAAGTGCTATTCCTTTGCAAATGCAAATTTAGGAGAGAGAACTCATTATGAGAAGAAAAATAAATTAATAAATAACTTAGAAATAGGCAAATAAAAATCTTAAGTCTTTCCCATATTCATAGAAATATTTGGCCATCTGAGCTGGCAATCTTAAGTTCCATCTGCTAGAAACATAAGTTAGATCCAACTTAAAAAAAACCAAAAACTAGTGAGCTTTTGAAATTTATTTTTTTATTTTAAACATGTGGGGTACAATTCAGGATTAGGTATACAAGTGGTCATCATACAGGTAAAGTTTGGGCCTCTCTGTGGTCCCCACTTCGCCTGGTTTGAAATCAGATACCCTTATTGATGTTATGTGTTCCCCCTCCCTTCCCTGGCAGAGTCCTGTTACTGCCAATCCTTTAAACTAGTGAGTTTTGTATTATAGCAACTAGCACATGGCTAGAGTTTTAGAGTGAAAGCTCTAAGATCTGCTTCTTTCTGTGTGTTTATGTATATGTAAGCATGAATTGAGAAAAAAAAGTTTCTCAGAACAGTCTTAAGAATGTGAGATATGCAACATTTATCAGGCCCAGAGAGACTTGAGTATGAGACTTCAGTCATACCCGCCCCCACTCAAGCCTGGGATTAATTATATAAAAGCATTTTGGTTTTTTGTTGTTATTGCTGTTGTTATTTTCTTCCCTGTAGTTTACAGACTAGCTGATAAATTACCTAAAATATTACTACAAGTTGCAAAATGTGACCCTCACTCATTTTCTTCAAGTTCCTGGAATCTGGGATACAAAGAATAATGTATAGTTAGCTCATCAATAGCTTATATTATTTTAATGAACCAATATAAATTCTTGGTAAGCAACTTAAGAACTGCCCCTTTTTTTTTCCTTTAAAATTCCACTTATATGCTGGGCTTGGTGGCTCAGCCTGTAATCCCAGCATTTTGGGAGGCCAAGGCGAGTAGATTGCCTGAACCCGCGAGTTCAAGGCCAGCCTGGGCAACTTGGCGAGATCTCATTTCTACAATAAAAAAAAATCAAAAAATTAGTTGGGCGTAGTAGCGTGTACGTGCAGTTCCAGCTACTTGGAAGGCTGAGGAGGAAGGATCACCAGAGTCCAGCAGGTTGAGACTGCAGTGGCCGTATATGTGCCTGGGTGACAGATTGAGGCTCCAATTCAAAAAAAAAAAAAAATTCCACTTATAATTGCTGCTAACTGAAGCCTATAATCAGGGCAACTTGAATCTATGTCTTCTGGGTTGCTATCCTCAAACTTGGCTCAAATAAACTTTATATATATATATACACACACACATATAAAGCATACTGTATCTATATATAGGAAACATACTGTACATGTAGTTGCATATTAAATATAGACACATATATAAAAATATATATTATTTTTCTATCTCCAGATGATGCTGCCAAAACTATAAGAGCTCTACTTAACTGACTTAAAGAAAAACAAGTACTTCTTTGGGAGACAAAGGTGAGAGGACTGCCTGAGCCCAGGAGTTGGAGACCAGCCGAGGCAACTTGGCAAGAACTCCTCTCTACAGTAAACCAAAAACAGCAAGGCATGGTGACAAGTGACTATCATGCCAGCTACTAGGAAGGCTGAGGCAGAAGGATCACCTGAGCCCTGCAGGTTGAGGCTGCGGTGGCCATAAGTGTGCCACTGCACTCTAGCCTGGGCGACGGTGAGACTCATTTAAAAAAAACAAAAGGGGGGGGCTTATATAAATTAAATACTCCTTAAACGCTTGGAATTGGTTACCAACCTGGTAGCACATCCTAGTTCTTGTCTCCTTGGAGGACAGATTGCAACCAAGAGATAGGGCAGTTAAGCAAGGGAAAGTTCTCCGAAAAAGGACAGAGTGGGCTGACAGCAGGCAACAGCCCTAAGGGCCTTTTGTGCTGTGTTTTCATACTTTTTGACTCTTTTGTGGGATGGGGGGGGCTCCTCACTGGTCTCCTTCCTGATTCTGCATAGTCTCTGCTCAGGGTTCGGGATATTATATATGAGGGGGCACTCTAAAAAACTGGAATTATCTTTTGAAGGGTGGGCCCCTTGTAGTACTGGCTTTCCTGCTAGGTAAGTGTTCTAGGAACCCATCAGCATTCGTGTACCAGCTAGCATTGTGAGAGGGTGCGTTGGGCTTCAATGAATTTTCGAGGGGAGATTCTTTCAAGGCATTTGCCCATTTCATGATTTACAGGTGCACTTGCCCACACTGTGCTGAGTGTTTAGTAGTTTTTGACCAAAGAGGGGATGACCCCCATGCCCCACCCTCCCTAATCACCTGATCTCACTCCAAGTTACTTTTTTTTGTTTACCTGGATGAAAAAAATCCTCAAAAAGAAATGTTTCCCGCGGGTTCACGACCCGCCTGGGCAACTTGGCGAGACCTCATCTCTACAATAAATCAAAAAATCAGCTGGGCATGGTAGTGCATGCCTGTAGTTCCAGCTACTTGGAAGGCTGAGGCGGAAGGATTGCTAGACCCCAGCAGGTCAAGGCTACAGTGGCCGGGAGCGGCCACTGCACTCCAGTCTGGGCAACAGAGTGAGACTTCAACTCAAAAAACAAAAAACAAAAAAAAGAAAGAAATGTTTTACTGATATGGAAGAGGAAAAATGAAAACAGCAGAAACACTATAAGGCAGCAAAATTGATGAGTTCTAAAACCATTTTGAGCTGGGGGAAAAGCATCTCCATTTGCAATCATCAAACGGAGAGTACTCTAAAGGTGACTGAAAATTAAACATGTAAGAATAAATACACAATTTTTTTTCTGAGTTGGAGTCTCGCTCTTTTTTGCCCAGGTGGAGTGCAGTGGCACACTCACAGCCACTGCAGCCTCAAACTGCTGGGCTCAGGCAATCCTTCCACCTCAGCCATCCAAGTAGCTGGAACTACAGACGCAAGCCACCATGCCTGGCTAGTTTTTGTGATTTATTGTAGAGATGAGGTCTCATCAAATTGCCCAGGCTGGTCTCCAACTCCTGGGCTCAGACAATCCTCTCACCTCAGCCTCCCAAAGTGCTAGGATTACAGGCTGAGCCACCATGCCCAGTCAGATACACAATTTTTAATAAATTCCAGGTTTCTTTGGGCCGTCCCACCTAACTGAGGACTTCTGTGACTGTGTAGGGCCCAGTGATCACTATGAATTCTACCAAATGAAAACGTTGCTCATTGCTGCCACCCAGGAAGGTTATATAGTGGACAAATTGGTTTTTAGGGGCCTACACAGCCCCATGGAATTCCCTCTTTGTTCTGTTTGTCCTCCTTTCCAGGATGTTATCAGCCACAGGTTGATAGTTATGGCCCTGGAGTAAATGACGTTGGATATTCCTTCCTTCAGGGTGTCACCCTCCAGAGCCTTCCCTTCAACCTGCTCCTGTCTGCCTAACTGCCTGTCTAGCCTAACAGAATGACAGCAACCAACCCAAAATGTTTCTAAATGCTTAAGATGATAGAACTATAAGTTCAACCTAAGAAAAATGTGTCAGAGGAAGTGTAAGGTCCATTACTTTACGCATATCAAGCACAGCACTAAAACAATACAGACCCATGTCCTTATCAGGATTCTTGCTTTTGTGATGACTGCCTTACATATATATGCTGTCAAAAAGGGCTAACATGGAAGCCACTTGATGATGGCTAGTTGTGTTTTGTGTAATGTCTATTTAAAAATAGCTTCCCAAATCTCTCTGGTAACTTACATACTTGGAGTTTTGATAAATCAAATGATGGATATTTGTTGACTATCTAGATCATTTCTAAATAAGATAAAACACTGAAACGTTAAGTGCTGAATATAAGTTTTTCCATCTTTGGCTTCTTCTTATGAAAAAACTAAAGCTATCTGGGTCTCTTTTAGCAAACACATCCTGTGCCATGTTGAAAAACTGGACTATGAGGAAGTACATGCGTCTAGAAATTACGATTCACAGATTTGCCAATCTACAGAATGTTGATGTGACAGACAGTTAAAACTAAAGATAATAAGGGAAGCAACTCTGCATGCAAGGAAAGTAAGACATGTTTTTGGTAAATTAAGTGACAAGGTATGAGGATGTGTTTGCTGTTGTTAACTTTGTGATTAAGAGAAAAGGATAGTAACTTTTGTCCTCAAGTAGAATGCTATTCCACAGTAGAAAGGGGAAGAGTATAGGACAAAGCTGAATGGATATAAGTAAGTTATAAGAGGTTTAAGGTTTAAAGCTATGATACTTTTTTTAAATGATGAGCTTTAATATCAAAAGTATACTAGTACAAAGTTTTCCTGGAGTACTGGTCTACTCTTGCTTTATTAGGTCTTGGATTATTTAAGAAAACTGAGATTTCTCTATTAAAAGAGCTTCGGTTTTTCTATACCTATGTAACTTTCTGTATTTGACTTTGAAGTCTTTTAACTAGTAGGCAGGTTAAATAAATGACTGTAATTTTACAGTGACCTGTAACCCAATTTAATGTTTTAAATCCTTAATATTGCTGGGCACAGTGGCTCATATCTGTAATCCCAGCACTTTGGGAAGTGGAGGCGAGAGGACTGCTGGAGTCCAGGGGTTCGAGACCAGTGTGGGCAACTTGGTGAGACCTCATCTCTACAATAAACCAAAAAATTAGCTGGGTGTGGTGGCGCATGCCTGTGGTTCCAACTACTGGGAAGGCTGAGATAGAAGGATCACCTGAGCCTAGTAGGTCGAGGCTGTGGTGGCTGTGAGTGTGCCACTGCATTCCAGCCTGGGCAACAGAGTGAGACTCTGGCTCAAATAAATAAGTAAAATCCTTAATATTTTTGACAAACTTCCCAAATCAAAGTCTTTTTTGACCTTGAGTTAACTTTGGGAGTTTCCAAAGGGTCCCTTGCATAACTCAATTTATTCCTCTCACCTTATAAAAAGAAAGATATTAAGCTAATTAGACTCATTTTACTTGTTAAATTTGCATGGAAATCACTGTTAAATAAGAAATTATATTTAATCTTCTTTGAGTTACATTTGTATGAATGTATTATTAATATGTTACAGAAATTGTAAGAAATGCCTAGAAATCTTATAATTCTACTATAACATTATCAGTCATCATACTAGTTATTATCTTAAAATGCTGTAGGCCTCAGAAATAACTAAGATTTTACTGCCTCATTGATACAATGAACTCTCATCCAATCTTTAACCTTGGCCATTTTAAGTCTTGTCATCCACAGACAGTTAATGGTTTTGCTCTGGTAATTACCTGGAAGTTGCTGCATGAAACTATGAGAGGGAACCCCCCAAAAAGTAGAATTTATTTATTAAAAAGTGTATATTTATTCTTACATGTTTAAATCTCAGTCACCTTCAAAGTATTCTCTATTTGATGCAATATACATATCAAGACACTTTTTCCACTGCTCAAAACAGTTTTTGAACTTGTCAATTCTGATGGCTTTTAGTACTTCTACCATTTTTTGTTTCACCTCTTTTTTCATCTGGGGAAACAAGCAAACAAAAACTCGCTTGAGGTGAGATCAGGTGAATAAGGAGGGTGGGGCACAGGGGTCATACCATTTTTGGTCAAAAACTGGAAAACACTCAGCATGGTATGGTCAGGTATGCTTGTCAATCATCATGAAATAGGCAAATGTGTTGAAATAATCTAAAAAAAAAAAAAATTCACTGAAGCCAAACACAGCCTTTCACAAACATGCAAGTTGGTATACTGATGCTGATGGGGTCCAAGAACTCTTACTTAGCAGAGGAAGCCAGTACTACAAGGGACCCACCCTCCAAAAAATAATTCCATTTTTTGCGGGGGTCCACCTTCTATAAACCTAAAGTATTTTATCTTTGAGGCAATTCATGGAAAGGACTCCAACAAGTCAGATTTCTAATAACTTTAAGATCACATCATTGGACTGGGTAAACATTTGAAGAACTCTAATAAAGAAATGGATTAATTTATAAAATTGCTAACCCAATATCAAGCAAAATAAAAATTAACTGAATATCAAGGAAATGCCTTCGCAGATTTTCATGCTAGGTTAGCTAATATTGAAACCATTAGAATATACAATTTGAATGAACTTTTTAAGATTGATCCTACTCAAATAATCTATAATAACCTATTTAACAAATAGTGCCATGCACCTGATTTGGAAAAACAAAATTGTTATCTGGAATTTTAATGTTAAGTTTGGACTCAAAGAGGGCCTACATGGTGACCTGGTCCTCCTTGAGTCCTTAAAGATTTCCATATTGAAAACTCTGTACTCATCAAGTAGATTAAATGATACAAATAATTTAAAAATATTGGTGAGGTGACTGTTTTTCGTTTTTTGTTTTTTTGAGTTGGAGTCCCACTCTGTCACCCAGTAGCATGCTCATGGCCATAGCAGTCTTAATCTGCTGGGCTCAGGTGATTCTTCTGCCTCTGCCTTCCAAGTAGCTGGAACTACAGGCGCACGCTACCACGCCTGGTTAATTTTTTTGATTTATTGTAGAGACGAGGTCTCAATAAGTTGCCCAGGCTGCTCTCGAACCCCTAGCATCAGGCAATCCTGTTATCTCTGCCTCCCAAAGTGCTGGCTCACAAGTGTGAGGCACTGGCGTCCAACAACTGTTCTAAAATAGTATGTAATCTCTGGTTTGTCAAACTCATAATCCTGGGCAATCAAAACTTCAGATGGTACATTTCTGTCACCTGTCAGACCATTTGAACATTTACAGATAGATTTTATTCAACTGCCACCTTAAATGGGATAGTAATGTGTTCTTGTAATAGTTTGTATGTTTTCTGATTGGATAGAAGCTTTCACAAGTAGGAAAGCCAATGCTATGACATTAGTTAAAAAGTTATTTTCCAGCAATAGAGAAACACCTTTATTGGCCAAGTTATAAAGCAGTAAAATAGGAATATTATAAACACAATGGCATTACCGTCATCCCTATCATCCTCCTTCTTCTGGAAAGTTCAAAAGGACAAATGGTATTTTAAACTGAAATTGGCAAAGTTAACTGAATCAATTGGATTACCTTGCCCAAAGGTTAATTACCATTGGCCTTGAAGGCAATCACATCCACCTCCACTGGAAAACACAGACTGACCCTTGGAAGGCCTATGCTTCTAATAGAACCTCATGTATCTCTCCTCCTATTCTTATAAATTCTGATATGACTAAATACTGCAAGATTTTAAGGCTTTATGCCCAAGTGTATTTTCAACAGATAAATAAAAGAAGCCCTCTGTGATCTGCTGACCAAGGACAACCAAACCTTTCACAGTCTAGAATCCGGAGACTACATTGTCTGGAAACAATGTCAGAGAAGACTGCTCTTGAACCTCACTGGAAGGGATCGCATCAAATTCTTCTCACTACCCACACTGCCACAAAACTTCAAGGCCTTGAGCCGTGGGTTTATATCTCACAACTCAAGAGGGCCTCTCCAGACTCTTGGAACTATACACCCGTAAGAGACCTTAAGGCAAAGCTGACTAGGAAGTTTCTCCCCCAAAACAGACAGCATTTTACCCATGGTTTCCCAAGATCATGAATTAAGACTTCTCTGCCATCATGAAAACCTTATCCTTTCCCCCCCACTTATTTCTTGTAGTCCTAATCCTTCTCATTTCCTATTAGGAAAATCCATAAGACAATGATTTGAGGATGGCTTCAGCTAAGACCCATACTCTAGCAAACAACAAACAAACAAAAAATAGAGCACCTGTTGGGTTTGTGAGTTAATTCCAAAACAAGAAAACAAATCTACTCGTGCCAATACCTCTCCATGTTTCCAATGAGAATCACCCTGAAATCTCAAAGGAAGAGTAAAAAGCTATCCTTGACGTTCTAGATATCACTGCTACTTGCTTTCCTACACTCACTGAAAGCAGTACCCTCAACTTTTCAATTAATAACCTAACTGCTACCAGATATAGAAGGCCTATCTAATATTATGCTCCCAGGCTTTACATACTCAAGACCTGTAGATATCTATGTAGGTACAAGTAATTGCTTGTATCACTAAATTAAATCCAGCAAGGTCTTTTTTCACTAAATGTGGTTATTCGATGCAGAAGCCCCCAAAAACCTGGAATTATCTTTTGGAGGTTGAGTCCCTTGTAGTACAGGCTTCCCACACTAGATAAGTGCTCTAGGAACCCTCGACATTAGTTAGCATTATGAGAGGCTGCATTCAGTTTCAGTGAATTTTTTTGGCGGGGGAGAATCTTTTACTACATTTGCTCATTTCATGATGGGTGATTTACAAGCACACCTGCCCATTCTGTGCTGAGTATTCAGCAGTTTTTGATCAAAAATGGCATGGTTCCTATGCCCCACCCTTCCGATTCATTGGATCT